>NC_069504.1:960066881-960171881 GCF_027579735.1 Bombina bombina
AGCTTTATCTGAAGTGTAATTATTATTTTTTTAATCGGTTTTCTTTCCTGGGCAATTGCCTGTTCTATTATATTGTTGCATGTGCACTGCAGTTTTTATATTAGCACTGTTTTACATTGATCTTTTTTACACGGATACTTTTACATCGATACTATATAATAATGCGTAAAGAAGAACTCCTTAAAGGATAACCATATAGCACTAGATACGGTGTATTTTTATAAACCAACTCTGACTAAAGAAAAAATTGTTGTGCTGGAATAAATTCACAAACTGAAGGAGGGGACAACAACGGACATACCAATATAGTATCAACTTATATTTATATGCTTGAATGCTTACCTCATTAAGGATTGAGGGCATTAAATGTAAGTACAAACGTTTTAAGCTCAAACTAAATTAATCATTTGTATGACAGAGTTACACTATGTGTTTTTTCTTTCTTTTTTTCAAAACTATCTGAGAAATTCTACCAAATTACCATACTTCGGGGAGATACTAAGACATACCATCACAGAGAGAACTGGAAGTTTCCACCAGAAAGGTATTTCCAAGAAGCTTCGTTGAATCCATTGGCTAAGAGTGCCCTACAAGATTCACCTAACAAAGGAACCAACGGAGGAGAATAACTACCTACCGGAGGACCACTACACCATTGGTTTTCCTGTGTGTAAACATTACCTCATACGATTGGGGTAATTGCCGGTAAGAAGAAAACCATTTCTCACCTTTATCATCATTTTTGTTTTATTGGGACTCTAGAATTTATAACTATATGTATAAAGACTTTTATCTGGCGCTGAACCACATTGATTTTTCCTCTTGATATTACTATTCCTAACAGTGTTAAGGGTACACTGAATCTTTATTCACGCAGCACGATACACAATATATCAATATAACACATCTATTGAGACGTTTGTCCATGCTAAGGGTAGAAATGCCATAGGCAGGCATAAAATAATCTCACATAATATAACAGATAGACATATATATTTTGATCTAAGTTTTAGTGCTGGTACCACACCTTTACCTATATCTATCTATCTATCTATCTATCTATCTATCTATCTATATAAATTCATTAAAGTGAAGCCGCCTGTCTGTTCCACTTTAGAGTCAAAAGTCATCCAATCTGATATATTCAAAAACTTAAATTATGCTTACCTGATAATTTTCTTTTCTTCTGATGGGAAGAGTCCACAGCTGCATGCATTACTTTTGGGAATTCAGAACCTGGCCACCAGGAGGAGGCAAAGACACCCCAGCCAAAGGCTTAAATACCTCCCCCACTTCCCTCATCCCCCAGTTATTCTGCCAAGGGAACAAGGAACAGTAGGAGAAATATCAGGGTTAAAAAGGTGCCAGAAGAATAAAAACTAAAATACAGCCGCCCCATAGAAAAAACAGGGGCGGGGAGCTGTTGACTCTTCCCGACAGAAGAAAATAAAATTATCAGGTAAGCATAATTTAAGTTTTTCTTCTTAAACGGGAAGAGTCCACAGCTGCATTAATTACTTTTTGGAAAACAATACCCAAGCTATAGAGGACACTGAATGCAAACAAAGGGCGGGTACAGAAGGCGGCCTCTTCAAAGGGCACCACAGCCTGAAATTATCCAACACCCGATAAAAAAAACTAACACTTAGACACAAGGGGTTAAAAACAAGAAAGGACCAGGTAACTGCCATCAGTTAACTCCTGCAAGGCCTTCCTAGAGACTACTTAGAATCTCTAGAATCCATTGAGCACAAAAAATAAAAAGAGGAACCAAGTCCCGCAAGCTTTCTGATCACATAGAACTAACCCCCGACACGAAGCAAGAGAACCTACACCTACCCTCAAAAGGGAAAATTGAGGACCCATAAGGTATCCAAAGGACCACCAACTATGGTCAAAAATCTCAAAACGACTAAAGCAAACCCAAGGTTGCTAAAAACAACCACCCAGGGAATGACTCCCTAGAAGGACAAGGAACAGGGATCAATTCCACACGTATGAAAAGGCGAACACGAGTTAGAACCAAGGTCTACCCTCGGCTCCCTGACAAAACACCATACAACTTATGGTGCTTCAAGGAAGCCACAGGCTCCTCACTGTACCATAGTTTAGCAGACCCAACCGCTAAAAGTAGACACATAGGAAGAAGCTGAAGAAATTCGGAGCCTGTAGACAAGGATAGAAACAAACTAATTATCCTATCAGAGAAAAAAGGCTATCTTGTGAAAACACACAGCCACCTCTGAGCTCCAGCCTCAAGGCTGACCCTAAGCCATCGTGGGAGATCAACCCACAGAGAATGTCGAAAAATATTGATGGCAACTCTCGCCTTAGAAGAACATTCACTCCAGCAGCACATGCAACAGTGGAGGGATGAAACACTGTGAAGCCCCCACCAAAGCAGGAGACCAGATTAGAAGGCTGCCACAGCAGGGCTCAAACTCCAAGCCTTCAGCTACTAGGCAGGGTAGAGATCCCTTAGGTTACCTAGACCTGCACCAACTGGAAGTACACGGTCAAGACTGAGCAGAGCAGTCAGATCCCCGTCCCCCACTCTGAGGAAACGGACCCAGCCCAAAAGGATTGTCAACGTCTGAAAACGAAGAATATAAAACTCTTCGAACCACACCTCAGAAGAAAAAGGAGGGGCCTAAAAGGGAACAACCCCATGGGGGGCATTATTATAATTCCACTTGCTACCACAAGCCATGACAGAAATACTACGTGCTCAGTTTCCAGAACCCTTACACAGCTCCCTCCAAAGAGGGACCACTCCCAAACCAGTGAGATAGACACTAAACTACAGTGTCCCAGTACCAGAATCCAGCCCCAGGACCTCTTGCACGCAAAAAGGACAGAACCCCTCGGAAACGAGAAGAGAAGGACCTTGGGGCCTCAATGGAAACTGAATTCAGAAACTTACCCGAAGGAGGACAAACCCCAAGGAACCGCTTCCACAGCCATAGGCATGGAGAAGAGATGAGAGAACGGTGAAACCAAGTGATAAGAGACCATTCGGTCATACTGACAGGTCAGTGGAAACAGACAAACACGAGCCCACATCAAGGTGCAATAACTGCCCCGACAACAACTGTCAGATCCCACCAGAAGACAGCAAGAGCTAACCCTCAGGTAGACACCATAAGGGACAAGTGGATGTTTTAATCCTAAAGGTTTCAAACCGAACCGCCCAGGACCGATTCAGATCCGGACTCTGAACTCTCAGACAAGAGACATGGTAATAAACTTAAACCCTCAAAACCAGAGACCAGTCAAAGTTCAAACCCCCTGAGGAACTGTCAAGTTACCTCATACGGAGAAGTGCACCCTGGGCAGTGCATCCCACCTCCCAATGTCCCTGGACATTGGATGTTTGAAATAGATAGAGACCAAAGATCCTAAAAAGACATCTTAACAGGTCTAAGAAAATGGCAACAGCACCCAGGGAAGCGTCTGAAACCAGGACCCTCTGCTTGTAAACCCAAAAGGCTAGATCTCAGAGAGTCGAAGGGGAACACCCCCCCGCTAAAGGTCACGGGATTACAAGTATCAGGCTCCATTTGAAGGATGAAGGGCTGAGGATCAGCCTCCCAGAAAATTCTGTACCTCACAGGAAAAACGTTGGGAGCCTCACAACTCCTGGCAGACCAGTTGACCAGGAGATGCCGGGGGAAAAACAACAGGGAGTAACCCCAACCCCTGCGCTCCCTATTGAGCATGCAACATACTAAAAAGGGAAGAAGTAAGGAAGACACAGATGACCCGTCCACCCAAGAAGGGCAACAAGTAGCCCCAGCACATCGGCACCACGTGGGTGACATGAACCATAAGGAACAGCAGCTAGCGCCCGACCAGTACCTGCCTGGTACGAGAACACTCCAAAACCGTCCAAGGTCTAAGAAAAATCGAAGCCCCAAAGGAATCGATAACAAACTATAAACATAACTATTTCATTATATAGTACTGTGCAACTTCCGAGAAAGTGCTCACATGACCACAAAATCGCAAGTATCAGTTCCAGAGAAGAAACATTCCCAAAAGGGAAAATCATAACAGACATGCACTTCATAAAACAAATTAAACACATCCTAACCAGATCAAATAAAATGAAGGTAGCACTCGAGGGTGAGCGCCCAAGGAGAATGGGCACGCTAATAGGACCAGCCGATCAGAGGCACTATTCTCCTAAGCTCAGAACTGAAACAGATACTCAAAAGAAAAGAAAAACGGAGACATCAAGGAGACTGGCTTCATCCCCATACGTCTAACCCAGTTTGACATCCGGCACGGAAGACCGAGGATCCCTCGGCTCAGTAGGACCGAAATCCTCCAGCACCGGCAAAACATGCCTTAGTAGTACACAAAGACATGCCAGTCTATAACGGAAGGAAAAATATTACCCCGCTGGATCAATGGAAGACCCCGGCCCCAAGGCCGGATCGATGGACGACCCCTCAGAGGCCATCGCTTTCCCAGAAGGTCAAACTGACTCAAGCGATCTCACGCTTGACGGACCCTGGTTAACAGAACACGGACAGTATCTTAAAAATACTTCTCTTGGGAGATATAAATGTGCCAGCGCCATAGATATGGCCATGCGTGACCATGCCGTAACCTCTGGAGGAAGCAGGCCGCCTTCCGGAGAAGGAGTAACGGCCATAGGGACACCTACTTGCGTAGCATAAGGTGGTTCTGGGGCATGCGCCTCACGAGACATGGAATACTCAGGGGCTGATGGCTCAACACACTCTACATTCCCTGATTCGGGGGGGAGAGAGTACTCTAGAACGGCAATCGGAACATAACTGATGGGCATGGATAACCTGAGCCATTTCATTCTCCTCACAAGATGTATACTCCGAGTCGGAGATGTCCGTCTCTAAAAAATCAGAATCCTCCATAACTTGGAGATTGCAAATATGGACTAAAGCTAAACGGCACCTTTCACCCCCTAATTTTTGGGCCGCTCACCCCCCTCCTGTGAACCAGACAACCAACGAACAGACTCTCTCCGTCGTCACTTGGTCAGGGTACGGAACTGGAATTACAACGTGACCACACCCGGTTACGAGGTGCACCGTGTAAGCCAGCAAAAAAAGGCACGCCAGACCAAAAGGACCGTGCAGTCTGATGATAAGGCCGTTATGTTCCGAATAGCCATGAGTCCAAGCATCACTACACATTAGCAGACAGATCACATAACAAACATGATTAAAGTCCCCCCTGTTCAATAACCCCCCACAGGATAAAGGTTACAATGTAGTCACTATGAAGTTATAATTCTTATCATTCTTATCATAAAATTAAAAAATTCCAACTCTGGAGACAGATGGGCTATATACACTGTCTGCTCCCCTTTATATAATTTTGGTTTAATCTGGTTCTACTTGGGTCCTGCGTGATCCCATATTATTTTGTTTGTGTCTCCACTGTTGACTTTAAATAAAGAAACTAAAAAAACAGAGACAATGTCATTACATTAATGGTTTTTTGCTCTTTGTATGCTCTTCCCAACATCCAGCTAGGATATCTAGTTACAAAGTCTTCTTTTTTTTTACTTTGTTTTACCCACATCATTACTTGATTCACTTCACTTTGTATTTACAGTAGATGATTTAGGAAAAGGTCTACAAGAACTTTTATCTTTGGTTCTCGCTCCTAGGGACATACTGTTAGGTGAAACAGGAGTAGATGCCTGTGGACTGTCCACTGTGGAGCTAGTTTCAAAACTGGACAAATTGCTAAATATCATAGGGAGGGACTGTAAAGATTAAAAATTAGACATTGTTTATATCTGGACAACACTGTCTAGGAAGGGCAAGAAAAATAATAAAAAGAACAAAAGGAGAAGTAACAGCCAATATAAAATCTTATCTAATTTAAGTAATGAAGTATATGTGTCCAGGTGGTCCTTAATTAGTGAAACTACTGCTGTACTAATGTACAACTGTGCATTTACTATGTATAAAAATATGTTTATGAATATAGTATTTTCCCTTCTTAACCCCCTTCCAAATTATACTGCCTAGAGCTACAATATAAAAAGGTGAGATCTGGCCTGAACGGAACAAATTCATCTTTAGATTATAAATTTGCATGAATAAGGCAAAACCAAAAAGTGTAATTTGTTCACTAACTCATCTCAAAATGACTTTGGTTTCCTTAAAGTCTGTGAATTATTGCAGATCAGAAAACAACTTTACCTTCATGATAGCAGGGAGGTGTGTAAGGTAGTAGTGATCCAGATGGGCATTGGCTGCCGCTAGAGATAAAAGATATTCGTTCCTCGCCTCAGCGAGCTGCTGAGTACAATCCACCAGCTGAGTTGAGAACTGTAATAAAATAATGTATAGAATGGAATTACATTCACATGTTGCCTTGTCATCTCTAGAGTTTAGAATAGTATTGTTTAGAGTTCTCAGAACCAAGTAATTTGTAATTAAACAGATATAATATCCTCACTTTACAGCATAGTTTCTAGAAAGCAAAACAGTGTAGTTAAATTACTCTAAAAAGTCTTCCTGTTTGCTAAGCATCTCATACTGGCTCTTGTGATTGTAAACACTTAAAGGGACATGAAACCCAAAAATTTTTGTTCATGATTCAGATAGAGAATCCAATTTTAAACAACTTTCCCTTTTACTTCTATCATTTATTTTGCTTCCTTCTCTTGTTATCCTTTGCTGAACGGTTTATCTAGGTAAGCTCAGGAGCAGCAAATAAACTAGGTTCTAGCTGCTGATTGGTGGCTGCAGATATATAACTATTGTTATTGGCTCACCCATGTGTTCCGTAAGAAACCAGTAGTGCATTGCTGCTCCTTCAACAAATGATACCAAGAGAATGAAGCAAATTAGATAATAGAAGAAAATTAAGTTGTTTAAAATAGTATTCTCTATTTGAATCATGAAAGGAAATTTTTGGGTTTCATGTCCCTTTAAGGATTTCACAACGATGCCTCCCAACTTTAATAGTGTTTTTTGCTATATAACTAATAGGAAGAAACAAACTGCAACCATTACTCCAATATACTAAATCCCTTTAAAGCCTACCAAATTTCAAAAAACACAAGTGCAATACAAGTGATATTACATGTAGTGTGTAAGGGAAATTCAAACTGAATAAGCTAAATGGTTAAATAGACTTTCTGTTCAAAAATATTATTAAAACGGTTTCATAATTAGGTTGTTTTAGTAGCAAGACTGGTAATTTGCCAAATAACTGAATTTTAATGTTAACCAGTGTTCCAAAGTGGCAATTATATGCTTTTTGCTACAGTCAAATAAAAACAAACAAAAAAACACACTAGATTAATGGGCATTATTTATTTAAAGGGACAGTCTAGTCAAAATTAAACAAACATTCATGATTCAAATAGGGCATGCAATTTTAAACAACTTTCCAATTTACTTTTATCATCAACTTTGCTTTGTTCTCTTGGTAATATTTGTTGAAAGTTAAAGCTAGGTAGGCTCATATGCTATTTTTTAACCCTTTGAAGGCTGCCTCTAAACTCAGTGCATTTTGACAGGTTTACACAGCTAGAGGGCATTAGTCCATGTGTGCCATATAGATAACGTTCTCAGAGTCAGCACTGATTGGCTAAAATGCAAGTCTGTCAAAAGAACTGAAGGAGGAAGTCTGCAGAAGCTTAGATACAAGGTAATCACAGAGGTAAAACGTATATTAATAACAGTGTTGGTTAAGCAAAACTGGGAAATGGGTAATTAAAGCGAGAGTCTACCATAGAATTGTTATTGTTTTAAAAGATAGATAATCCCTTTATTACCCATTCCCCAGTTTTGCATAACCAACAAAGTTATATTAATATACTTGTTACCTCTGTGATTACCTTGTATCTAGGAACCTTCTTCCAGCCCCCTGATCACATGACTGTGACCGTTTATTATCTATTGTCTTAAATTTAGCATTGTTTTGTGCTAAATCTTAAATAACCCCCTGTGCCTGAACACAGTTATCTATATGGCCCACGTGTACTTTCTGTCTCTTTGTGTTGAAAAGAGATTTAAAAAGCATGTGATAAGAGGCAGCCCTCAGAGGCTTAGAAATTGGCATATAAGCCTACCTATGTTTAGTTTAAACTGAGAATACCAAGAGAAAAAAGCAAATTTAACGATAAAAGTAAATTGGAAAGTTGATTAAAATTAAAAGTCATATCTGAATAATGAAAGTTTAATTTATACTGTCCCTTTAAGGGATTATCGATCTTTTTAAACAATAAAAATTCTGGAGTAGACTGTCCCTTTAACAAAACCTGGCATTCAGCTGTTTTGGTCTCTAAAATCATAGTCTAAACATTTTAACAAATAATTTGAAGATGTTAAGTTACTATTCCTTGTCAAGAATCTATTGAAGTTCCTGGATACATCCCATACCTTAACACTGAGCTTCTGTAGGCTGGCTTTTGACTGAAAGAGTCCATGATCACTTTTCTTTAACCTGTGAAAAAGAGGGAATTGTCAGATAATTGGTTCTGGGCCTGGTAAAGTACAAAACTACTTAATTTACATATACATTTTATCTTAAATATGCAAAAGTGCATTGCAATATTCATGTGTATGAAAAAAATGCATAAATTAAATGTTACCACTGCAAGATCAATTTAAATCATAGGTTGTGTGCACATTTACCTAGAGTGCATGCTGCGAATATCATGCCACTAAACACAAAATCTTTCTTTCATGATTCAGATAGAGAATAGAAATTTAAACAACATTACAATTTATTTCCATAAATTATTTTGCTTCATTTTTTAAAATATCCTTATTTGAATAAAAAGCAATGTACATGGTGAGCCAATCACATGATGCTTCTATGTGCAGCAACCAATCAGCAGCTAGTGAGCATATCTAGATATGCTTTTCATCAAAGAATATCAAGAGAATAAAAGAAATAAGATAATAGAAGTAAATTAGAAAGAGGTTTAACATTGCATTCTCTTTCAAAATCATAAAATAAAAAATATGGGTGGCATGTCCCTTTAATCAGTAATAATCGTTATCAGAAGTATATACAGTCCATACCTCCGAACATTTCAAAAGAGGGACCCCCCCCCCCCCCCCCCCGCGGCAAAAATTTGAAATGTGGTGGGCAGGAGTGGGGCTTAAATAAATTATAAAGACCAAAGTAATATAAATAAAATTCTAAATAAAGTCATATCTTTTAATACTCTTAGGCAGCAAAACAAACAAAAGCTCAAACCACTGGTATAGCTATGTGAGCTCTGTATTTAATTAACCTTTGCAGAGACAGTGCTAAATATTCTTATCTTAATTGGACATTTAATAAATAGATTCTTAAAAACTGGTCTCTGCTTTCCTCATTAATATTCTAGATTCTGGCCTTTAAAGTTAGCAAAAATGCACAGTAACACACTACATATCATACACTTACACATGCAGATACATACACACTACATTGCATACACTTACACATACACACTACATAGCATACACTTACACACACACACTACATAGCATACACTTACACATACACACACACACTACATAGCATACACTTACACATGTACATACACACACACTACATACCATACACTTACACATGCAGACATACACTACACACACTTATACAGGCAGATACACACACACACTACATAGCATACACTTACACATGCAGAAACATACAGTGGGGAAAAAAAGTATTTAGTCAGCCACCAATTGTGCAAGTTCTCCCACTTAAGAAGATGAGAGAGGCCTGTAATTTTCATCATAGGTATACCTCAACTATGAGAGACAAAATGTGGAAACAAATCCAGACAATCACATTGTCTGATTTGGAAAGAATTTATTTGCATATTATGGTGGAAAATAAGTATTTGGTCACCTACAAACAAGCAAGATTTCTGGCTCTCACAGACCTGTATCTTCTTCTTTAAGAGGCTCTTCTGTCCTCCACTCATTGCCTGTATTAATGGCACCTGTTTGAGCTTGTTATCAGTATAAAAGACACCTGTCCACAACCTCAAACAGTCACACTCCAAACTCCACTATGGTGAAGACCAAAGAGTTGTCGAAGGACACCAGAAACAAAATTGTAGACCTGCACCAGGCTGGGAAGACTGAATCTGCAATAGGCAAGCAGCTTGGTGTGAAGAAATCAACTGTGGGAGCAATAATTAGAAATTGGAAGACATACAAGACCACTGATAATCTCCCTCGATCTGGGGCTCCACGCAAGATCTCACCCCATGGGGTCAAAATGATCACAAGAACGCTAAGCAAACTTACCAGAACCACATAGGGGGACCTAGTGAATGACCTGTAGAGAGCTGGAACCAACGTACCAAAGGCTACCATCAGTAACACACTACGCCGCCAGGGACTCAGATCCTGCAGTGCCAGACGTGTCCCCCTGCTTAAGCCAGTACATGTCCGGGCCCGTCTGAAGTATGCTAGAGAGCATTTGGATGATCCAGAAGCAGATTGGGAGAATGTCATATGGTCAGATAAAACCAAAGTAGAACTGTTTGGTAGAAACACAACTCGTCGTGTTTGGAGTAGAGAGAATGCTGAGTTGCAACCAAAGAACACCATACCTATTGTGAAGCATGGGGGTGGCAACATCATGCTTTGGGGCTGTTTCTCTGCAAAGGGAACAGGGCGACTGATCCGTGTACATGAAAGAATGAATGGGGCCATGTATCGTGAGATTTTGAGTGCAAACCTCCTTCCATCAGCAAGGGCATTGAAGATGAAACGTGGCTTTCAGCATGGCAATGATCTCAAACACACCGCCCGGGCAACGAAGGATTGGCTTCGTAAGAAGCATTTCAAGGTCCTTGAGCGGCCTAGCCAGTCTCCAGATCTTAACCCCATAGAAAACCTTTGGAGGCAGTTGAAAGTCTGTGTTGCCCAGCGACAGAGCCAAAACATCACTGCTCTAGAGGAGATCTGCATGCAGGAATGGGCCAACATACCAGCAACAGTGTGTGACAACCTTGTGAAGACTTACAGAAAACGTTTGACCTCTCTCATTGCCAACAAAGGATATATAACAAAGTATTGAGATGATCTTTTGATATTGACCAAATACTTATTTTCCACCATAATTTGCAAATAAATTCTTTCCAAATCAGACAATGTGATTATCTGGATTTGTTTCCACATTTTGTCTCTCATAGTTGAGGTATACCTATGATGAAAATTACAGGCCTCTCTCATCTTCTTAAGTGGGAGAACTTGCACAATTGGTGGCTGACTAAATACTTTTTTGCGCCACTGTACACACTACATTGCATACACTTACACATGCAGACACACACTACATATCATACACTTACACATGCAGATACATACACACTACATTGCATACACTTACACATGCAGATACATACACACTACATTGCATACACTTACACATGCAGATACATACACACTACATTGCATACACTTACACATGCAGATACACACACACACACACACACACACACACTATATAGCTTACACTTACACATGCAGATAGACACACACACTACATCATATATGGGTATCTGTAACTCATTGTATGGAGTCCTTGGGTTGGCAAGCTGAGGTCAGAGGGTATACAGCCTTCCTACTCCTGCTTAACCCACACACCATTACTTTTCCACAAGGAATCTAACAGGTATATAACCCTGGGAGAGAAAAGTCTGCTGAGTATGTGCCCAATAGAATTTAAAAATGCATGGGGCAATGTGGGACAGATGGCTAGCAACCCGGGACAGACCCCTAAAATCGGGACTGTCCCATGAAAATCGGGGGAGTATGTACAGTCTATTGCAAAATGATTATATTTGTAGTTTAAACTGCACTAATGTGTACTTTAAATATAAGGTTTTACGGTCCTTTAAAAAAAGTAAATTTATGCTTACCTGATAAATTGATTTCTTCTATGGTAAGACGAGTCCACGGATTCATCCTTTACTTGTGGGATATTATCCTCCTGCTAACAGGAAGTGGCAAAGAGCACCACAGCAGAGCTGTCTATATAGCTCCTCCCTTAGCTCCACCCCCGTCATTCGACCGAAGTTACAGGAAGAAAAAGGAGAACCTACAAGGTGCAGAGGTGACTGAAGTTTAAATCAAAAAAATATAATCTGTCTTAAAATGACAGGGCGAGCCGTGGACTCGTCTTACCATAGAAGAAATCAATTTATCAGGTAAGCATAACTTTACTTTTCTTCTATAAAGGTAAGACGAGTCCACAGATTCATCCTTTACTTGTGGGATACAATACCAAAGCTACAGGACACGGATGACCGGGAGGGACAAGACAGATGGTTAAACAGAAGGCACCACTGCTTGTAGAACTTTTCTCCCAAAAATAGCCTCAGAAGAAGCAAAGGTATCAAATTTGGAAAAGGTATGAAGCGAAGACCAAGTCATAGCCTTACATATCTGTTCAACAGAAGTATCATTTTTAAAAGCCCATGTGGAAGCCACCGCTCTAGTAGAGTGAGCTGTAATTCTTTCAGGAGGCTGCTGTCCAGCAGTCTCATATGCCAAACGGATGATGCTTTTCAGCCAAAAGGCAAGAGAGGTAGCCGTAGCTTTTTGACCTCTACGTTTTCCAGAAGAGACAACAAACAAAGATGTTTGACGGAAATCCTTGGTCACTTGCAAGTAAAACTTTAAAGCATGAACCACATCCAAGTTGTGCAATAGACGCTCCTTCTTAGAGGAAGGATTAGGACACAGAGAAGGAACAACAATTTCCTGATTAATATTCTTATTAGTAACAACCTTAGGAAGGAATCCAGGTTTGGTACGCAAAACCACCTTATCAGCATGGAAAACAAGATAAGGCGAGTCGCATTGTAATGCAGATAGTTTAGAAACTCTTTGAGCCGAAGAGATAGCAACTAAAAACAGAAGCTTAATATCTATGGAATGCATAGGTTCAAACGGAACCCCTTGAAGAACTTTAAGAACTAAATTCAAACTCCATGGAGGAGCAACAGGTTTAAACACAGGCTTGATTCTAACTAAAGCCTGACAGAACGACTGAACGTCTGGAACATCTGCCAGATGTTTGTGCAGTAGAATTGATCAAGCAGATATCTCTCCCTTTAAGGAACTAGCTTTCTTGGAGAAAGGACAAAATCCTAGGAACCCTGATCTTACTCCATGAGTAGCCTTTGGATTTGCACCAATAAAGATATTTATGCCATATCTTATGATAAATTTTCCTGGCGACAGGCTTACGAGCCTGAATCAAGATATCTATGACCGACTCAGAGAACCCCCGCTTGGATAAGATCAAGCGTTCAATCTCCAAGCAGTCAGTCGCAGAGAAACTAGATTTGGATGCTGGAACGGACCTTGAATCAGAAGGTCCTGTCTCAGTGACAGAGTCCATGGTGGAAGAGATGACATGTCCACAAGGTCTGCATAACAAATACTGCATGGCCACGCAGGTGCTATCAAAATCACAGAAGCTCTCTCCTGTTTGATTTTGCCAATCAAACGAGGAAGGAGAGGAAATGGTGGAAACACATAAGCTAGGTTGAACGACCAGGGTACTGCTAGAGCATCTATCAGTACTGCCTGAGGATCCCTTGACCTGGACCCGTAATGAGGAAGTTTGGCATTCTGACTAGACGCAATCAGATCCAATTCTGGTGTGCCCCATTGCTGAATCAAATGTGCAAACACCTCCGGATGGAGTTCCCACTTCCCCGGATGAAAAGTCTGACAACTTAGAAAATCCGCTTCCCAGTTCTCCACTCCTAGGATATAGATTGCTGATAGATGGCAAGAGTGAGTCTCTGCCCATTGAATTATTTTGGTAAACTCTATCATCGCTAGAGAACTCTTTGTTCCCCACTGATGATTGATATATGCTACAGTCGTGATATTTTCCAACTGGTATCTTATGAATCTGGCCAATACCAGCTGAGGCCACGCCTGAAGCGTGTTGAATATCGCTCTCAGTTCTAGAATATTTATTGGGAGGAGAGCCTCCTCCTGAGTCCACAAACCCTGTGCTTTCAGGGAATTCCAGACTGCACCCCAGCCCAATAGGCTGGCGTCCGTCGTCACTATGACCCACGCTGGCCTGCGGAAACACATTCCCTTGGACAGATGATCCTGTGACAACCACCAAAGAAAAGAGTCTCTGGTCTCTTGGTCCAGATTTATCTGAGGAGATAAATCTGCATAATCCCCATTCCACTGTTTGAGCATGCAAAGTTGCAGTGGTCTGAGATGCAAGCGAGCAAACGGAACTATGTCCATTGCCGCTACCATTAAGCCGATTACTGAGTCACTGACGGCCGAGGAATGGAATGAAGAACTCGGCATATGGATACAATTTTTGATTTCCTGACCTCCGTCATGTCCACCGAATCTATCAGAGTTCCCAGGAATGGAACTCTTGTGAGAGGAAGAAGTGAACTCTTTTTTACGTTCACCTTCCACCCGTGAGATCTTAGAAAAGCCAACACAATGTCCATGTGAGACTTGGCTAGTTGGTAAATTGACGCCTGGATTAAGATATCGTCCAGATAAGGCGCCACAGATATGCCCCTCGGCCTTAGAACCGCCAGAAGGGACCCTAGCACCTTTGTGAAAATTCTGGGAGATGTGGCCAACCCGAAGGGAAGAGCCACAAACTGGTAATGCTTGTCCAGAAAGGCGAACCTGAGGAACTGGTGATGATCTTTGTGGATACGAATGTGTAGATACGCATCCTTTAAGTCCACGGTGGTCATATATTGACCCTCCTGGATCATTGGCAAAATAGTCTGAATGGTCTCCATCTTGAAGGATGGGACTCTGAGGAATTTGTTTAGGATCTTGAGATCCAAAATTGGTCTGAAGGTTCCCTCTTTTTTGGGAACCACACACAGATTGGAGTAGAACCCTTGCCCCTGTTCTGATTCCGAAACTGGGCAGATCACTCCCATGGTATATAGGTCTTCTACACAGCGTAAGAATGCCTCTCTTTTTGTCTAGTTTACAGACAAATGAGAAAGATGGAATCTCCCCCTTGGGGGAGAATCTTTGAAATCTAGAAGATACCCCTGGGTTACTATTTCTAAAGCCCAGGAGTCCTGAACGTCTCTTGCCCAAGCCTGAGCGAAGAGAGAAAGTCTGCCCCTACAAGATCCGGTCCCGGATCGGGGCTACCCCTTCATGCTGTCTTGGTGGCAGCAGCGGGCTTCTTGGCCTGTTTACCCTTGTTCCAAGTCTGATTAGGTCTCCAGACTGACTTGGATTGAGCAAAATTTCCCTCTTGCTTTGCGGCAGGGGAAGAGGTAGAGGGACCACCTTTGAAGTTTCGAAAGGAACGTAAATTATTTTGTTTGGTCCTCATTTTATTCGTTTTATCCTGAGGAAGGGCATGGCCTTTCCCTCCAGTGATGTCTGAAGTGATCTCTTTCAGTTCAGGCCCAACTAGGGTCTTACCCTTGAAAGGGATGGCTAAAAGCTTAGCTTTTGATGACACGTCAGCAGACCAGGACTTAAGCCATAACGCTCTACGCGCTAAAATGGCAAAACCTGAATTTTTCGCCACTAATTTAGCCAATTGAAAAGCAGCATCTGTAATGAAAGAATTAGCTAGCTTAAGAGCCCTAATTCTATCCAGAATATCATCTAATGGGGTCTCAACCTGAAGAGCCTCTTCCAGAGCCTCGAACCAAAAGGACGCTGCAGTAGTTACACGAACAATGCACGCTATAGGTTGGAGAAGAAAACCTTGATGAACAAATATTTTCTTCAGGAGACCCTCTAATTTTTTATCCATAGGATCTTTGAAAGCACAACTGTTCTCAATAGGTATAGTTGTACGCTTAGCCAGGGTAGAAATAGCTCCCTCCACCTTAGGGACCGTCTGCCACGAGTCCCACACGGCGTCTGATATGGGAAATATTTTCTTAAAAGTAGGAGGGGGAGCGAACGGAATACCTGGTCTATCCCACTCCTTAGTAACAATTTCCGAAATCCTCTTAGGGACCAGAAAAACAGCAGTGTAGGCAGGAACCTCTAGGAATCTGTCCATTTTACACAATTTCTCTGGAACTACAATAGGGTCACAATCATCCAGAGTCGCTAAAACCTCCCTGAGCAGTAAGCGGAGGTGTTCTAGTTTAAATTTAAAAAAGTCGTCATATCTGAATCTGTCTGAGGGAACATATTTCCTGAATCAGAAATCTCTCCCTCAGCCAGCAAATCCCTCACTTCAGAACATTGTGAGGGTACATCGGATATGGCTAATAAAGCGTCAGAGGGCTCAGCGTTTGTTCTCACACCAGACCTACTGCGCTTCCCTTGCAACCCAGGCAGCTTAGATAAAACCTTTGTGAAGGTAGTATTCATAACTGCGGCCATATCTTGCAGGGTAAAAGAATTAGACGCACTAGAAGTACTTGGCGTCGCTTGTGCGGGCGTTAATGGTTGTGACACTTGGGGAGAATTAGATGGCATAACCTGATTCCCTTCTGACTGAGAATCATCCTGTGACATACTTTTAGTAGCTAAAATATGTTCTTTGCAATTTATTGACCTTTCAGTGCATGAGGGACACATTCTAAGTGGAGGTTCCACAATGGCTTCTAAACATATTGAACATTGACTTTCCTCAATGTCAGACATGTTGAACAGGCTAGTAATGACTACAAACAAGCATGAAAACACTTTATTTAGTGAAAAAAATAACAATCTTAAAAAAACGTTACTGCGCCTTTAAGAGAAAAAAAGCATACACGTTCTGCAAAACAGCCTAAACATGCACCAAATTTTTAAAAATTTTGTATCCAATACACCATATAAGTAGTTAAGATTGCCCCACAAGGAATTTTAACATTTAACCCCTTAATTTGCAAACCGGATTGAAAATAGGCCCAAATCCGGAAAAAACACCCCCAAGCACATTGCCACAGCCCTGCTGTGGCCCTACCTGCCCTCAGGGATAGTAAATGTGGGGTAAAAGCTTTGATTTGTCCCAAAACATACAGCAGGGCCCTCAGGAGTTAGAGCTTGCTGCGAAAAACTAACTGTGCATCTGAGGAGCGAAAATAGGCCCCGCCCATCTCACTCGATGTCTCCACAGCCTCAAAGAACCGCACCAGAGTGGTTATAAATAGCCATGTGGGTTCTGAGACCCAAAAGTTAAGCCATGTGTGCCCTCAATAAAGTTGCCCAAACGTTATTGCCACAAAACGTTAAAGCACTCCCAAATCATAAAAGCATTTGCCCACAAACATTAACAACTCAGTGTCAACCATATTTGTAATTGGCCCCATATGCAAGCTAAGTAATGCCCTTCTTTTAGCTCTAGGATTACTGCTTACCCTTACCCTCCTGGGTATAATGTCAGCCCTTCTGAAATACACAGTCTCTCCAGAAATATATGACTGAACATACCTCACTGCTGCATAGCATGAAAATGTTCCTCACACTGAAGTTTCCTGTACTCCTCAGCCTCTGTGGGAACCGTAATGGACCTTAGTTACAAATGCTAAGATCATCATCCTCCAGGCAGCAGTCTTCATCCATCTGCTGCCTGAGAGTAAATAGTACACACCGGTACCATTTAAAATAACAAACTCTTGCTTGAAGAAATTAAAAACTAATATTTTATCACCTCTTTCACTTTACCCTTCCTAGTACTTAGAGTAGGCAAAGAGAATGACTGGGGAGTGGAGCTAAGGGAGGAGCTATATAGACAGCTCTGCTGTGGTGCTCTTTGCCACTTCCTGTTAGCAGGAGGATAATATCCCACAACTAAAGGATGAATCCGTGGACTCGTCTTACCTTTATAGAAGAAAGATGTATACTTTCTTTACATATATGACAATGTTAGGATCATCCAATTTGTCTTCGAGTGATAGCATAAACCTGTTAAGAGCATATGGAGTGAAGAGGGAAAGAATGAGATAGACATCTGCTGAAAGACCAAGATCTGTCAAACAAAATTGCAATGAAACCATAAGTTAAGTACCAGGTCCAAAGGCAACTGTAATGCCATCCATCCAACTAGACTCCAAAATAGGAGGCAGAGAATTCTAGATAATTCTCTGTAATGCTCATCCTTATGTATCACTCATATTCATGTGGGAACCATCATGGAAGCAACATTTAAATTACAATATTCTAAAAGAAGCTTTCTATTAAAGTGACACTAAACTCAAAATTAAACTTTAAATGCCCTAGCTGATTTCTTTGGGGCGATGCCCCACAAAAGGCCCTTTTAAGGCGGCGGATTGAAAACCATTAATGCTGGGCCGGAATAGTGGCGAGCGTACCTGGTAGGTATTTGTTAACTAGCAAAAGTCAGATAAGGCCGAATTTGCGTTCGGAACATCTGTAGTGACGGAAGTATCGCTCTGTGTCGGACTGAGACCGGAGGATCGTATGTTACGTCACAGATTTCTACTTTTGCCGGTCTGTAGGCTTTGATAAATGAGGCGAATCAGGCTCGCCACAATTACGCTGCGGAATCCCAGCGTATTTGCTATAGACTTAGGAAGTTTCAAAAGAAATAAGTGGTACATGAGCTATAAGCTTAACCATCGTGCAGAATTACAAATTATCTATCTCTCTATTATTATAGAGAGATAGATAGATAGATCGATAAGATGCAAATTAGATAAAACAGTATGCAGGCTTACTCCAAATGTATTTTTTCCTGAAATAATGGTAAGTATATAAAGGAATTTTGTTGAAATTCATAAAAATATAGACAAAAAGGTAAATAAAGATAGAGAACTTAATTGGCTTTATTCCTATTTTTAGTTACATTTACATTTAATAACATAATTTATGCTTACCTGATAAATTTATTTCTCTTGTATTGTATCCAGTCCACGGATCATCCATTACTTGTGGGATATTCTCCTTCCCAACAGGAAGTTGCAAGAGGATCGCCCACAGCAAAGCTGCTATATAGCTCCTCCCCTAACTGTCATATCCAGTCATTCGACCGAAAACAGAGAAAGGAGAAACCATAGGGTGCAGTGGTGACTGTAGTTTAATTAAAATTTAGACCTGCCTTAAAAGGACAGGGCGGGCCGTGGACTGGATACACTACAAGAGAAATAAATTTATCAGGTAAGCATAAATTATGTTTTCTCTTGTTAAGTGTATACAGTCCACGGATCATCCATTACTTGTGGGATACCAATACCAAAGCTAAAGTACACGGATGAAGGGAGGGACAAGGCAGGATTAAGCGGAATGAACCACTGCCTGAAGAACCTTTCTCCCAAACACAGCCTCCGAAGAAGCAAAAGTATCAAATTTGTAAAATTTTGAAAAAGTGTGAAGCAAAGACCAAGTCGCAGCCTTGCAAATCTGTTCAACAGAGGTCTCATTTTTGAAGGCCCAGGTGGAAGCCACAGCTCTAGTAGAATGAGCTGTAATCCTTTCAGGGGGCTGCTGTCCAGCAGTCTCATAGGCTAGGCTTATTACGCTCCGAAGCCAAAAGGAAAGAGAGGTTGTCGAAGCTTTTTGACCTCTCCTCTGTCCAGAGTAAACAACAAACAGGAAAGATGTTTGACGAAAATCCTTAGTAGCTTGTAAGTAAAACTTCAAGGCACGGACTACGTCCAGATTATGTAAAAGACGTTCCTTCTTTGAAGAAGGATTAGGGCACAACGATGGAACAACAATCTCTTGATTGATATTCTTGTTAGAAACCACCTTAGGTAAAAACCCAGGTTTGGTACGCAGAACTACCTTATCTGCATGAAAAATCAGATAGGGAGAATCACATTGTAAGGCAGATAGCTCAGAGACTCTCCGAGCCGAGGAAATAGCCATCAAAAACAGAACTTTCCAAGATAAAAGTTTAATATCAATGGAATGAAGGGGTTCAAACGGAACTCCTTGAAGAACCTTAAGAACCAAGTTTAAGCTCCACGGGGGAGCAACAGGTTTAAACACAGGCTTAAATCTAACCAAAGCCTGGCAAAATGCCTGGACGTCTGGAACCTCTGCCAGACGCTTGTGCAAAAGAATAGACAGAGCAGAAATCTGTCCCTTTAAGGAACTAGCTGATAATCCTTTGTCCAAGCCCTATTGGAGAAAAGACAATATTCTAGTAATCCTAACTTTACTCCATGAGTAAGTCTTGGATTCACACCAATAAAGATATTTACTCCATATCTTGTGGTAGATTTTCCTGGTAACAGGCTTTCGTGCCTGTATTAAAGTATCAATGACTGACTCGGAGAAGCCACGCTTTGATAGAATCAAGCGTTCAATCTCCATGCAGTCAGTCTCAGAGAAATTAGATTTGGATGATTGAAAGGACCTTGTATCAGAAGGTCCTGTCTTAGAGGCAGAGTCCATGGTGGAAAGGATGACACGTCCACTAGGTCTGCATACCAAGTCCTGCGTGGCCACGCAGGTGCTATCAGAATCACTGATGCTCTCTCCTGTTTGATTTTGGCAATCAGTCGAGGGAGCAGAGGAAACGGTGGAAACACATAAGCCAGGTTGAAGAACCAAGGCGCTGGTAGCGCATCTATCAGCGTCGCTTCTGGGTCCCTGGACCTGGATCCGTAACAAGGAAGCTTGGCGTTCTGGCGAGACGCCATGAGATCCAACTCTGGTTTGACCCAACGATGAATCAACTGAGCAAACACCTCCAGATGGAGTTCCCACTCCCCAGGTTGGAAAGTCTGACGACTTAGAAAATCCGCCTCCCAGTTCTCCACGCCTGGGATATGGATTGCTGACAGGTGGCAAGAGTGGTACTCTGCCCAGCGAATTATTTGTGAGACTTCTAACATCGCTAGGCAACTCCTGGCTCCCCCTTGATGGTTGATGTAAGCCACAGTCGTGATGTTGTCCGACTGAAATCTGATGAACCTCAGTGTTGCTAACTGAGGCCAAGCCAGAAGAGCATTGAATATCGCTCTTAACTCCAGAATATTTATTGGAAGGAGTTTCTCCTCCTGAGTCCACGATCCCTGTGCCTTCAGGGAATTCCAGAATGCACCCCAACCTAGAAGGCTGGCATCTGTTGTTACAATTGTCCAATCTGGCCTGCGAAAGGTCATACCCTCGGACAGGTGTACCCGAGACAACCACCAGAGAAGAGAATCTCTGGTCTCTTGATCCAGATTTAGCAGAGGGGACAAATCTGTGTAATCCCCATTCCACTGACTCAGCATGCATAATTGCAGCGGTCTGAGATGAAGGCGCGCAAATGGCACTATGTCCATTGCCGCTACCATTAAGCCGATTACCTCCATACACTGAGCTACCGAAGGGCGCGGAATGGAGTGAAGAACACGGCAAGCATTTAGAAGTTTTGATAACCTGGTAAATCTTCATTTCTACAGAATCTATAAGAGTCCCTAAGAAGGAGACTCTTGTGAGTGGGGATAGAGAACTCTTTTCCTCGTTCACTTTCCACCCGTGCGACCTCAGAAATGCCAGAACTATCTCTGTATGAGACTTGGCAACTTGAAAGCTTGACGCCTGTATCAGGATGTCGTCTAGATACGGAGCCACCGCTATGCCTCGCGGTCTTAGAACCGCCAGAAGTGAGCCCAGAACCTTTGTAAAGATTCTCGGGGCTGTAGCCAACCCGAAGGGAAGAGCTACAAATTGGTAATGCCTGTCTAGAAAGGCAAACCTTAGAAACCGATGATGATCTTTGTGAATCGGTATGTGAAGGTAGGCATCCTTTAAGTCCACTGTGGTCATGTACTGACCTTCTTGGATCATGGGTAGGATGGTCCGAATAGTTTCCATTTTGAAAGATGGAACTCTGAGGAATTTGTTTAAGATCTTTAGATCAAAAATTGGTCTGAAGGTTCCCTCTTTTTTGGGAACCACAAACAGATTTGAATAAAAACCCTGTCCTTGTTCCGTCCGCGGAACTGGATGGATCACTCCCATAACTAGGAGGTCTTGCACACAGCGTAGGAATGCCTCTTTCTTTATCTGTTTTGCAGATAGCCTTGAAAGATGAAATCTCCCTTGTGGAGGGGAAGCTTTGAAGTCCAGAAGATATCCCTGAGATATGATCTCCAACGCCCAGGGATCCAGAACATCTCTTGCCCACGCCTGGGCGAAGAGAGAAAGTCTGCCCCCTACTAGATCCGTCGCCGGATAGGGGGCCGTTCCTTCATGCTGTCTTAGAGGCAGCAGCAGGCTTTCTGGCCTGCTTGCCTTTGTTCCAGGACTGGTTAGGTTTCCAGGCCTGCTTAGATTGAGCAAAAGTTCCCTCTTGTTTTGAAGCGGAGGAAGTTGATGCTGCACCTGCCTTGAAATTTCGAAAGGCACGAAAATTAGACTGTTTGGCCTTTGTTTTGGCCCTGTCCTGAGGAAGGGTGTGACCCTTACCTCCAGTAATGTCAGCAATAATTTCCTTCAAACCAGGCCCGAATAAGGTCTGCCCCTTGAAAGGAATGTTGAGTAATTTAGACTTCGAAGTCACGTCAGCTGACCAGGATTTAAGCCATAGCGCCCTACACGCTTGGATGGCGAATCAGCCGTTAGTTTAGTCAAATGAACAATGGCATCAGAAACAAATGAGTTAGCTAGCTTAAGTGTTCAAAGCTTGTAAATAATTTCAGTCAATGGAGCTGTATGGATGTCCTCTTCCAGGACCTCAAACCAGAATGCCGCCGCAGCCGTGACAGGCGCAATGCATGCAAGGGGCTGTAAAATAAAACCTTGTTGAATAAACATTTTCTTAAGGTAACCCTCCAATTTTTTATCCATTGGATCTGAAACAACTGTCCTCAACAGGGATAGTAGTACGCTTTGCTAAAGTAGAAACTGCTCCCTCCACCTTAGGGACCGTCTGCCATGAGTCCCGTGTAGTGGCGTCTATTTGAAACATTTTTCTAAATATAGGAGGTGGGGAAAAAGGCACCCCCGGTCTATCCCACTCCTTGCTAATAATTTCTGTAAGCCTTTTAGTTATAGGAAAAACATCAGTACACAACGGTACCGCATAGTATTTATCCAGCCTACACAATTTCTCTGGTATTGTAACTGTGTTACAGTCATTCAGAGCAGCTAATACCTCCCCAAGCAACACACAGAGGTTCTCAAGCTTAAATTTAAAATTAGAAATCTCTGAATCAGGTTTCCCCGAATCAGAGATGTCACCCACAGACTGAAGCTCTCTGTCCTCATGATCTGCATATTGTGACGCAGTATCAGACATGGCCCTTACAGCATCTGCGCGCTCTGTATTTCTCCTAACCCCAGAGCAATCGCGCTTGCCTCTTAATTCAGGCAACCTGGATAATACCTCTGACAGGGTATTATTCATGATTGCAGCCATGTCCTGCAAGGTAATCGCTATGGGCGTCCCTGATGTAATTGGCGCCATATTAGCGTGCATCCCCTGAGTGGGAGGCGAAGGGTCTGACACGTGGGGAGAGTTAGTCGGCATAACTTCCCCCTCGTCAGAATCTTCTGGTGATATTTCTTTTATAGTTAAAGACTGATCTTTACTGTTTAAGGTGAAATCAATACATTTAGTACACATTCTCCTATGGGGCTCCACCATGGCTTTCAAACATAATGAACAAGTAGTTTCCTCTGTGTCAGACATGTTTAAACAGACTAGCAATGAGACTAGCAAGCTTGGAAAACACTTTAAACAAGTTTACAAGCAATATAAAAAACGTTACTGCACCTTTAAGAAACACAAATTTTGTCAAAATTTGAAATAACAGTGAAAAAAGGCAGTTACACTAACAAAATTTTTACAGTGTATGTAACAAGTTAGCAGAGCATTGCACCCACTTGCAAATGGATGATTAACCCTTTAATACCCAAAACTGAATAATAAAAGACAAAAACGTTTTTGTTTTTTTCAAACAGTCACAACAACTGCCACAGCTCTACTGTGGCTTTTTACCTCCCTCAAAAACGACTTTGAAGCCTTTTGAGCCCTCCAGAGATGTCCTGGATCATGCAGAGGGAAGCTGAATGTCTCTGTCAGTATTTTTAGCTGCACAGAAAAGCACTAAAAAAGGCCCCTCCCACTCATATTACAACAGTGGAAAGCCGAAGGAAACTGTTACTAGGCAAAATTCAAGCCAGCCATGTGGAAAAAAACTAGGCCCCAATAAGTTTTATCACCAAATACATATAAAAACGATTAAACATGCCAGCAAACGTTTTATATTACATTTTTATAAGAGTATGTATCTCTATTAATAAGCCTGATACCAGTCGCTATCACTGCATTTAAGGCTTTACTTACATTAGTTCGGTATCAGCAGCATTTTCTAGCAAATTCCATCCCTAGAAAAATATTAACTGCACATACCTTATTGCAGGAAAACCTGCACGCCATTCCCTCTCTGAAGTTACCTCACTCCTCAGAATATGTGAGAACAGCCATGGATCTTAGTTACTTCTGCTAAGATCATAGAAAACGCAGGCAGATTCTTTTTCTAAATACTGCCTGAGATAAACAGTACACTCCGGCACCATTTAAAAATAACAAACTTTTGATTGAAGAATAAACTAAGTATAAAACACCACACTCCTCTTACGACCTCCATATTGGTTGAGGCTTGCAAGAGAATGACTGGATATGACAGTTAGGGGAGGAGCTATATAGCAGCTCTGCTGTGGGTGATCCTCTTGCAACTTCCTGTTGGGAAGGAGAATATCCCACAAGTAATGGATGATCCGTGGACTGGATACACTTAACAAGAGAAAACCTATTTTCTAATCTTCTGCTGTTAAATGATTTAACACAAATAACCACAGATTTATAAAGTAGCACAAAACAGGATCATTAAACTGTCACTAGCCTACAATTATTAATAATGGCTTGTTGCTTTAAAAAAAATAATTAGAAAGATAGATAGAAATAGACATTACATATTATTTTATTTATTTTTGTATTTTTTCATTTTGTAAGGTATGCAGTTTTAACAAATTTTAAGGGAACAAATTTAGCATATACATTTTTTTTCTACATGCTGTGGCTTCCTGTTGAATTAATGAGTAAATATCCCATCAGACATTTGAAAAACTACAGAACATATCCGGAGGTCACTCAAGGACGACTGCTATAACACACAAGGAGTACAGCTATAAAACACAATTATGTATAACAATCAATACAGAAAACCCTTATTATCCTGTTGAACCATTTACTTGAGTGAATATACAAAGCATCTTCTTGTATCTCTGCAGTTTTCCTATTTATCATCAATAGTAATCAATACAGTAAACTTGAACAAGTTTCCATACATTTCAATCCATATACTACATGCATTAACCTACTATTATCATTTTAGATGTTATCTTTGTGCATGAGACTTACAATGTGAGTATTTCTCTTCAATCCTTGAATCAAAAAGGTCACTTTTTGGCAGTCTTTGTCAACCTTCTACGTGAATAATACAGAGTACTCTCTTGCCTGAGTTAAATATGCCAGACTGTTAAACAGATTTCTTTATTCTCAGATCAATTCTTCATACTCAAAGCAATATACAATATTCAGAACTTGAAGGTATATAATCTTATGTTCTCTCTGAATAAAACTCAAATACACCTTTGTATTCCTCTAATCCTACATATACCATCCCCTTCCTTTTTGATTCAGTTCTTATACAGATATATTTGGAGACAGATAGAGAATGGATCAAGAGAATTATCCACATACACACGCGTGATTCTATGAAACTGATCATGAATAAGACACATAAAAACATGGGTGGGCTCTCAAATAACATCATTTTCATTCTGATGAATTTGGATGTATCTTAAATACAAGTCTGCTTTTCTCTTACAATTTAACAATGTCGTATTTGAAACTGGTGAATTAGTACCAAATCAATCTGTATGCAGCCATGAGTTGGAAGAAGAAGAATGTACTTGTGGAAGGTAAGCACTACCTTGCACAGTTGTTCAGAGGCTTTATTAAACCTAGTCCATGATTAAGGGTATGCTACTTCATTTGCACTACAAAGTTACCTGTAGTTCTGGTGTATTTTTGTCAACATACCAGAAATGCTACTGTGAATTTGTCACTATTGACATAATATTACATGCCATCTTTGAAGCTAAACAAGGGGAAGAGTAAGATACAGAGTGTTGCGGCAATATACAAATAAATGATCATAATAATCTAGGATTAGCATTAGGACTAAGATTAAGATAGGGGTTAACCCCTTCGATGCAAGACATAACTGCAATGCATTACAGAATGGGTGTTTTTAAAGCCCAGGTGCTGTTCCTTGTGAACAAATAAAGTTGAATGGGATACATGAAGGAGAAAATCTCCCAAAGGAAGACAAATGCTCTTAAAATAAATTGAATTCAGGGAAAGAATTTAACTTTTAAAGGGACATGAAGTTAAATAATGACATGGACTGTCATGACGTTTTTACCTAAGAGACATCAGAATAAAGCTTCCTCTTATTCTTTGGGCTTTCATATGGATTCAGATTTTGATCCCTCTACTGGATATCATTCTTCTAGGGACTCTAAAGATCCAAAAATAGTAAATCTTTATATGTCCTATAAAACAAGTGAGAAAATGAATTACGGCAGTGCTCAGTGAAGAAGTGCTCAGTGAAGAAGTTTTTAAGATTTGATGGATAACACGTATAATCAGAACTAAGGGTGAAACTGTGTTTCTTGAAGAATGGTCTTAGGAAGGAAAATATTCCATTCCGTGTCTAGGTTTTAAAGGTTAACAGAAGGAACACATTTTTAAAAATGTTTCAATTGCCGGGAATCTGTATCTGTCACCTGAAGCAGTACTTACAATACAGCCACTAATTAGTGTAGAGACATTTGGAATGCACATCTTCACTATGGACGTCATGCTGGTGCTGTATGTGGCTGCTTTTTCCCTCAATCTTTCCTTGTTCCCCTCAATCTTTTTTTAGAAACTTCTACCCTGTAAATTTGATCTCCTTTCTCTTATATTCTTTGATAATTCTAACACTTTATTTTTCTTTTTTCTTGGTCTATTAATTGTGCAAATATGTGTTACTATGTAGAAATGTAATATGCATGATAACAATTTACTACATACATATATTTATTAACATGTGAACTGAGCTTCGGCCACAACTTTAACAATGTAAAAACAACCAAGATTTGCCACTAGAAAAAATGTATTTTCACAGATCCAAGTTGTTGAGCTCAAAAAGTCCAAACTTTGCTAAAAAAGTTAGAGAAAAATGTTATCTTATTGCCTGTTATACCAGTGTCAAAATGTTGCCATGCAAGGCATAGGAAGTGTTTTCCTGATACAAATGCATTTGAAAAACATACGATAAAATGGGTTAACAGTGGGTTTTCATATGATTTAGAATGAGTTTTATTTTTAAAACTAAGTGAAAATGCCATAAAGTTGAAGAAGAATTTACGCTCCACATAGGCTAGTCATTTTTACTTCAATAACCCCTAAAAGACCAGAATTTAAGGATATCTTAGGGTGCTTAAATAATAGTTAACTGACAGTAATCAATGAGCCTATCTAGGATGTAAAGGACCAGTGAACAATCTTCATGAACATATTTCATACTCCCTTTAATATGAGGTTTCTTACCGAGCTTCAGCATCTGCAGCCTTCTCCTTCGCCACCTCACTCACACGCTCTAAATGGGAATAACGTTTCTTGGTTTTGCTGACTTCTTTCACTGTCTCAAGTAGTTCATTCTGAACTCTCAAAAGCTGTTCAATGCTCTGGAAATATATAATGATATAGTTATCCATATGTTCATATATGTTTATTTACTTATATAATAAACAACATTTTTGAGGAAAACAAATACTGACAACCCCAATTTTATGCTTAGGGTTTGTTTGCTTTCTCCTTTCTTTCTATTTTTTATTTCTTCATTACCATTATTAAAATGATGGCTTTTGTTGATGTAAAGGTTAAAATAAGTAAACCACTTTTTTGTTTAAAATGTAATACGCTTAAGAAATACAAAATAATGAATATTTTATAAAAAAAGTTAATTAAAATTAGAAAGTGGCAATGAAAGCATCCGTGTTCTTTTAAATACGAACGGTTTTGGCTTTGCACCAAATATATGTTTTAGAGTTAAAGGGGCATGAAAGTCAAAATTAAGGAATGCACTAATGGGAACTAGCTGGTGATTGATTGCCACACACATATGCCTCTTGTTATTGGCTCACTAGGGGCCTGATGATCAAAAACGTGACGGCATTGAGAAAATTCATACAAAATCCTTGGGATTTCTTTTAGACTTTACATAGTAATGTAGCAATCTCTCCTTCACATCTAGAACTCTGCATAGCTAGATAAATACATCTCAATCAAAAATTGGAATTTCTAAAATTCTTTACAGGACCTCGCCATACTGACAAGATTTCTTGGATCATCTCATTGAGCAGAGAGCATAAGATCATTGGATCCTAGATGTGGTCAGCTAGGTCCCAGTACTGCATTGCTGCTCTGGAGCTGACCAATGTGTTTAGCTCTTTTGCAGGGGGTTAAATACATAGTTACATGCAAGCAATACACATTAAAGCATGTTCTTTTTATACTTTGATGTCCCTTTAAGTCCACAACCTTAGTCTCATTAAACATTAACAGATACTCCAACAAGGTTTTGGGTTAATTATTGCACCTTTAAAAAAATAAATACAAAAAAATACAAGCTATGATGTGCATTTTTGTTAAAAATGCTTCCTTCTTGAAAGATCAACAATAAGTATTTAGATGTTTATATCTATTGTATATTTAAATTACATAAATTGAACTGAGGAGGCAAACATATAATAAGGGCCCTGGTCAAAAAAGAGCTTACAATCTAAATGAAATCCTTAGCTGTATGAAGTAAATACAGTGCTCAGCATAAATGTGTAACAACCCTTTTGAAAAGTAAGATTTTAATCAGTATCTCAATGAACACAAGAACAATGTCCAGAATTTTGACAAAACTGATTTTTATAGAATATTTGTTTAGCTCATTACATGAAAGTATGGTAAAAAATATAACTTAGACTACAAAATCTTCAGGTTTACTCAAAGTAGGTGATGCACAAATGAATACACCCCACAACAAAAACTACTACATCTAGTATTTTGTATGACCTCCATGATTTGTAAGGACAGCACTCTTCTAGGTATGGAATAAACAAGTTGGCAACATATTGCAACATCTATCTTTTTCCATTCTTCAAGAACGACCTCTTTTAGAGCCTGGTTGCTAGATGGATAGTGATGCTCAACTTATCTCTTCAGAATTCCCCATAGGTGTTTGATTGGGTTCAGATCAGGAGACATACTTGGCCACTGCATCACTTTCACCCTTTTCTTCTTCAGAAATGCAACAGTCACCTTAGATGTGTGTTTTGAATCATTGTCATGTTGGAAAACTGCACGACGACCAGGGGCACAGAGTGATAGTAGCATCTTCTGTCAATAAAGAGCAGTACATCTGTGAATTCATGATACCATCAATGAAATGCAGCTCCCCAACACAAGCAGCACTAATGCAGCCCCACAGAGGGACACTGCCAACACCATGTATTTTTTATTGTACTCCTCACCTTTGCAACGCCATACAGCTTTGAAGCCATCAGTTCCAAAAACATTTATCTTGGTCTCATAACTCCAGAGTACAGAGTCCCAGTAGTCTTCTTTTTCAGCATGTGTCCTGGCAAATTCTAGGCGGGATTTTTTGTGCATGGGATTTGGGAGAGGTTTCCCATGCATGCCATACCTCTGCAGTGTACGCCGTATTCTGTCACGGGAAACACTAACCCCAGTTTGGCTTTCTACTTCTTTAGCTAACTGCAGTGAACTTGCATGACCCTTCTCATCAGAAGATGCTCCTGTCGAGCTGTTAACCTCCGTGGATGACCTGGACGTCTCTGCGAGATGGTTGCAGTTTCATCTTTGTTACATTTTTGTATCACTTTTGCTACAGGGTTCTGACTGATAAGTAAAGCTTTGCTGATCTTCTTGTAGCCTTCACCTTTCTTGTGTAAAGAAATTATTTTCTTTCACAGGCCTTGTGATATTTCTCTTCCATGTGGCGCCATTGCTGACAGCATGACTTGGGAAGGGGTTTTCTATGGTAAGTAATGCACTTTTATAATCAACTGTCTGCTGGACAGCTGTTTAATGAATAATTAGACACACCTGTAGTTGAATTCTTGTTAATTAGGAATTTGTTGTCAGACATTTAGCTTTGCTCCTATGACTTTCAATGCGGTGTATTCATTTTTGCAACATGGTCTTAAATTAATTTGTTCGGAAAAATGCTTTATTGTGGGTGCAAATTAACAAATCTTGGTTGCAATCAATGACCCACATTTGTGGGAGTATTTTGTAGTATAGTATCCCATAGAATATGTTGTTTCTGAAAGGTAAGCAAAGGTTTTCTGACAAATCTGTTGGGGTATACTTATGCTGAGCACTGTAGATCAAATTGGATTGTAGACTGCAGAACCTTTAGGAACATGGCAGATCTTGTCCAAAAGCTTATTAGGTAACCTTGGGACAGGACACGGTTTATAACACCAGAATCCTGAACTGCCTGTGACCAAGCTTTCTGAAAAAGGCTCAATCTGCCCCCTACAAAGAATAGAATCTGGATCAGGGGCCACACCTTCATGCTGATTTTGAAGTGGAGAACAACTTCTTCCTCTTATTAGAATTATTCCAAGCTGGTTAAGGTTTTCATAGGACTTGGAGGAGTCTGACTTCTGAGAAAAAGAAGCATTTGGTTTCTGTGGATATCTCTGTCTAAGGGACAGCTAAACAGGACAGATCCAGTCTGCTCCATCAAGCAAATTTATATATCAATCAGACAAATGAATAATGGAATAAGAATTCCTAAGGAAAAATCACTAACAGAGGAAGTGCACCAATATATGTGTAGCAAAAAATACCAATATTGCAATGTAAATGCCACAGGAAAAGAAAAAAATTTCTGTAACATACGTTTGGGACTCAGCCCACTCCAAAATCCAAGACACCTCCATCATTGCTAGGGAGTTTCTCGTACCCCGTGATGGTTGATGTAAGCCACCGAGGTAATGTTGTCGGTCTGGAATCTGATGAAGCTGAACGACCCCAGAGGAGGCCACAATCTCAGAGCATTGTAAATTGCTCGAAGTTCCAGAATATTGATCGGAAGGAGAGATTCCTCCTGGGTCCATTTTCCTTGTGCCATCCTGGCACCCCAAACAGCTCCCCATCCTGCGAGACTCACGTCCGTGGTCACAATCTCCCAGGATGGTCTCAAGAAGGATGTCCCCAGGGACATATGCTGCGGACGGATCCACCAAGAGAGGAAGTCCCTGGTCCGAGCATCCATGGATATTGAATGATCGCCGTTCCACTGTCTCAACATGCACAATTGAAGAGGTTTGAGATGGAACCTGACGAAAGGGATGACGTCTATGCTGGAGACCATGAGCCCAATCATCTCCATACACTGAGCCACCAAAGGGCTTGAGGAGGACTGATGGGCAAGACAGGTGGATGCAATATTCCTGCGTCATTGATCTGTGAAAATAGAGTCTATTATTGTGCCCAGGAATTCCACCCTGTTGCTGGGAACCAGGGAACTCTTTCCTGAGTTGATCTTCCAACCGTGAGATTGGAGCAAGAAAAGAAGAGCCCTTGAATGATTGTGACGAAAGGCAAAGAATGACTGGAGGATGAGGGGAGTGGGGGAGGTATTTAAGCCTTTGGCTGGGGTGTCTTTGCCTCCTCCTGGTGGCCAGGTTCTTTATTCCCAAAAGTAATGAATGAAGCTGTGGACTCTCCTCCCCTTTAGATGGAAATAGCAAACTACAGACAACATTTCTCCCAAATTCCAAATAAAAATATTGTCATTTAGAGCATTTATATGCAGAAAATAACTGGTCAAAATAAAAAAAAAAGATGCAAATAAAACAAGCTCATATTAATTTTTTAACAACATAATACTAATCTTTTAACTTCCAGAAATCATTAATTGGTGGAATAACTCTCATATCAAGACCCTGTCATGGGGTGACCATGACAGGGTGTTGATATGGTGGTCCTCCATCCATGCCTTGATTGACCTGGCTGTGTGGTATGGAGCATTGTCCTCAAAATTAAAGGGACAGTACACTGTAAAATTGTTTTTCCATAAATGTATTTTAAATGACTTGTTATACCAACTGCAGGGTATAAAATATTTGAGAAATTGCATTTTCGGGTTTATTTGTGTATCTGAATTAGCTGGTTTTGTGCTTTGAAACCACAGCCTATTACAATGGGTTGAGCTTCAGGTAATGCCATGTCTCATTATGTTATCACTTTTATGTACACACTCTTGCTTCCTTATCTTATATTTGTCTGGAACACCAAAGCTCAATACTTAGAGAGAACAATGGAAAATTATCATTTTATTACTTAACTATCATGCCCCCCACTGAGAATGTAATCTCTTCTGTGGGCTGTGTTTACTTAGGCTTGTCAATAGCGTATACGCCAGTATCAAAACTTTCAGTATAGGTTGGGAAACCACAAGCTAAATCAGTTATTTCAAATGCTGAAATATGAGTAAAGGAGCTACTTGCAACCAATTTAATACACTCTAGCAGGTAAAAAGGATCATTGGGAATAATTTAAAGGGGAGAACGTTTTTGGGTGAACTGTCCCTTTAAGGGAAGACTATCAGAGCAGATTAAGCACGTATTCTTCCAGGATAACCTTGTACGTAGCTTGATTCATGCGTCCTTCACAAAAATAAATCTGCTCTGCCAATATTCCCCAACTGTGAGGATTGTTTTTTTTCCAGCAGGACAATGCTCATTTCCACACAGCCAGGTCAATCAAGGTGTGGATGGAGAACCAAATCCATACCTGAACCCCATTGAAAACCTCTGGAATGTGACCAAGAAGAAGATGGATAGTCAAAAGCCAAGACTCATGAACGCTAATTGAAAAACAGAATTTATGTTTACCTGATAAATTACTTTCTCCAACGGTGTGTCCGGTCCACGGCGTCATCCTTACTTGTGGGATATTCTCCTCCCCAACAGGAAATAGCAAAGAGCCCAGCAAAGCTGGTCACGTGATCCCTCCTAGGCTCCGCCTTCCCCAGTCATTCGACCGACGTAAAGGAGGAATATTTGCATAGGAGAAATCATATGATACCGTGGTGACTGTAGTTAAAGAAAATAAATTATCAGACCTGATTAAAAAACCAGGGCGGGCCGTGGACCGGACACACCGTTGGAGAAAGTAATTTATCAGGTAAGCATAAATTCTGTTTTCTCCAACATAGGTGTGTCCGGTCCACGGCGTCATCCTTACTTGTGGGAACCAATACCAAAGCTTAGGACACGGATGAAGGGAGGGAGCAAATCAGGTCACCTAAATGGAAGGCACCACGGCTTGCAAAACCTTTCTCCCAAAAATAGCCTCAGAAGAAGCAATAGTATCAAACTTGTAAAATTTGGTACAAGTGTGCAGTGAAGACCAAGTCGCTGCCTTACATATCTGATCAACAGAAGCCTCGTTCTTGAAGGCCCATGTGGAAGCCACAGCCCTAGTGGAATGAGCTGTGATTCTTTCAGGAGGCTGCCGTCCGGCAGTCTTATAAGCCAATCTGATGATGCTTTTAATCCAAAAAGAGAGAGAGGTAGAAGTTGCTTTTTGACCTCTCCTAGAAACAACTTTCGGAAGAAAACCAGGTTTAGTACGTAAAACCACCTTATCTGCATGGAACACCAGATAAGGAGGAGAACACTGCAGAGCAGATAATTCTGAAACTCTTCTAGCAGAAGAAATTGCAACCAAAAACAAAACTTTCCAAGATAATAACTTAATATCAACGGAATGTAAGGGTTCAAACGGAACCCCCTGAAGAACTGAAAGAACTAAATTGAGACTCCAAGGAGGAGTCAAAGGTTTGTAAACAGGCTTGATTCTAACCAGAGCCTGAACAAAGGCTTGAACATCTGGCACAGCTGCCAGCTTTTTGTGAAGTAACACAGACAAGGCAGAAATCTGTCCCTTCAAGGAACTTGCAGATAATCCTTTCTCCAATCCTTCTTGAAGAAAGGATAGAATCTTAGGAATTTTTACCTTGTCCCAAGGGAATCCTTTAGATTCACACCAACAGATATATTTTTTCCATATTTTGTGGTAAATTTTTCTAGTTACAGGCTTCCTGGCCTGAACAAGAGTATCAATAACAGAATCTGAGAACCCTCGCTTTGATAAGATCAAGCGTTCAATCTCCAAGCAGTCAGTTGGAGTGAGACCAGATTCGGATGTTCGAACGGACCTTGAACAAGAAGGTCTCGTCTCAAAGGTAGCTTCCATGGTGGAGCCGATGACATATTCACCAGGTCTGCATACCAAGTCCTGCGTGGCCACGCAGGAGCTATCAAGATCACCGATGCCCTCTCCTGATTGATCCTGGCTACCAGCCTGGGGATGAGAGGAAACGGCGGGAATACATAAGCTAGTTTGAAGGTCCAAGGTGCTACTAGTGCATCTACTAGAGTCGCCTTGGGATCCCTGGACCTGGACCCGTAGCAAGGAACCTTGAAGTTCTGACGAGAGGCCATCAGATCCATGTCTGGAATGCCCCACAGTTGAGTAATGTGGGCAAAGATTTCCGGATGGAGTTCCCACTCCCCCGGATGTAATGTCTGACGACTCAGAAAATCCGCTTCCCAATTTTCCACTCCTGGGATGTGGATTGCAGACAAGTGGCAGGAGTGAGTCTCCGCCCATTGAATGATTTTGGTCACTTCTTCCATCGCCAGGGAACTCCTTGTTCCCCCCTGATGGTTGATGTACGCAACAGTCGTCATGTTGTCTGATTGAAACCGTATGAACTTGGCCTTTGCTAGCTGAGGCCAAGCCTTGAGAGCATTGAGTATCGCTCTCAGTTCCAGAATATTTATCGGTAGAAGAGATTCTTCCCGAGACCAAAGACCCTGAGCTTTCAGGGGTCCCCAGACCGCGCCCCAGCCCATCAGACTGGCGTCGGTCGTGACAATGACCCACTCTGGTCTGCGGAAGCTCATCCCCTGTGACAGGTTGTCCAGGGACAGCCACCAACGGAGTGAATCTCTGGTCCTCTGATTTACTTGTATCGTCGGAGACAAGTCTGTATAGTCCCCATTCCACTGACTGAGCATGCACAGTTGTAATGGTCTTAGATGAATGCGCGCAAAAGGAACTATGTCCATTGCCGCTACCATCAAACCTATTACTTCCATGCACTGCGCTATGGAAGGAAGAGGAACGGAATGAAGTATTTGACAAGAGTTTAGAAGTTTTGTTTTTCTGGCCTCTGTCAGAAAAATCCTCATTTCTAAGGAGTCTATTATTGTTCCCAAGAAGGGAACCCTCGTTGACGGAGATAGAGAACTCTTTTCTACGTTCACTTTCCATCCGTGAGATCTGAGAAAGGCCAGGACAATGTCCGTGTGAGCCTTTGCTAGAGGAAGGGACGACGCTTGAATCAGAATGTCGTCCAAGTAAGGTACTACTGCAATGCCCCTTGGTCTTAGCACCGCTAGAAGGGACCCTAGTACCTTTGTGAAAATCCTTGGAGCAGTGGCTAATCCGAACGGAAGTGCCACGAACTGGTAATGCTTGTCCAGGAATGCGAACCTTAGGAACCGATGATGTTCCTTGTGGATAGGAATATGTAGATACGCATCCTTTAAATCCACCGTGGTCATGAATTGACCTTCCTGGATGGCAGGAAGAATTGTTCGAATGGTTTCCATTTTGAACGATGGAACCTTGAGAAACTTGTTTAGGATCTTGAGATCTAAGATTGGTCTGAACGTTCCCTCTTTTTTGGGAACTACGAACAGATTGGAGTAGAACCCCATCCCTTGTTCTCCTAATGGAACAGGATGAATCACTCCCATTTTTAACAGGTCTTCTACACAATGTAAGAATGCCTGTTTTTTTATGTGGTCTGAAGACAATTGAGACCTGTGGAACCTCCCCCTTGGGGGAAGCCCTTTGAATTCCAGAAGATAACCTTGGGAGACTATTTCTAGCGCCCAAGGATCCAGAACATCTCTTGCCCAAGCCTGAGCGAAGAGAGAGAGTCTGCCCCCCACCAGATCCGGTCCCGGATCGGGGGCCAACATCTCATGCTGTCTTGGTAGCAGTGGCAGGTTTCTTGGCCTGCTTTCCCTTGTTCCAGCCTTGCATTGGTCTCCAGGCTGGCTTGGCTTGAGAAGTATTACCCTCTTGCTTAGAGGACGTAGCACTTGGGGCTGGTCCGTTTCTACGAAAGGGACGAAAATTAGGTTTATTTTTGGCCTTGAAAGACCTATCCTGAGGAAGGGCGTGGCCCTTGCCCCCAGTGATATCAGAGATAATCTCTTTCAAGTCAGGGCCAAACAGCGTTTTCCCCTTGAAAGGAATGTTAAGCAATTTGTTCTTGGAAGACGCATCCGCTGACCAAGATTTTAACCAAAACGCTCTGCGCGCCACAATAGCAAACCCAGAATTTTTCGCCGCTAACCTAGCCAATTGCAAAGTGGCGTCTAGGGTGAAAGAATTAGCCAATTTGAGAGCACGGATTCTGTCCATAATCTCCTCATAAGAAGGAGAATTACTAGTGATCGCCTTTTCTAGCTCATCGAACCAGAAACACGCGGCTGTAGTGACAGGGACAATGCATGAAATTGGTTGTAGAAGGTAACCTTGCTGAACAAACATCTTTTTAAGCAAACCTTCTAATTTTTTATCCATAGGATCTTTGAAAGCACAACTATCTTCTATGGGTATAGTGGTGCGTTTGTTTAGAGTAGAAACCGCCCCCTCGACCTTGGGGACTGTCTGCCATAAGTCCTTTCTGGGGTCGACCATAGGAAACAATTTTTTAAATATGGGGGGAGGGACGAAAGGTATACCGGGCCTTTCCCATTCTTTATTTACAATGTCCGCCACCCGCTTGGGTATAGGAAAAGCTTTGGGGGGCCCCGGGACCTCTAGGAACTTGTCCATTTTACATAGTTTCTCTGGGATGACCAAATTCTCACAATCATCCAGAGTGGATAACACCTCCTTAAGCAGAGCGCGGAGATGTTCCAACTTAAATTTAAATGTAATCACATCAGGTTCAGCTTGTTGAGAAATTTTCCCTGAATCTGAAATTTCTCCCTCAGACAAAACCTCCCTGGCCCCCTCAGACTGGTGTAGGGGCCCTTCAGAAACAATATCATCAGCGTCCTCATGCTCTTCAGTATTTTCTAAAACAGAGCAGTCGCGCTTTCGCTGATAAGTGGGCATTTTGGCTAAAATGTTTTTGATAGAATTATCCATTACAGCCGTTAATTGTTGCATAGTAAGGAGTATTGGCGCGCTAGATGTACTAGGGGCCTCTTGTGTGGGCAAGACTGGTGTAGACGAAGGAGGGGATGATGCAGTACCATGCTTACTCCCCTCACTTGAGGAATCATCTTGGGCATCATTTTCTCTAAATTTTGTGTCACATAAATCACATCTATTTAAATGAGAAGGGACCTTGGCTTCCCCACATTCAGAACACAGTCTATCTGGCAGTTCAGACATGTTAAACAGGCATAAACTTGATAACAAAGTACAAAAAACGTTTTAAAATAAAACCGTTACTGTCACTTTAAATTTTAAACTGAACACACTTTATTACTGCAATTGCGAAAAAGTATGAAGGAATTGTTCAAAATTCACCAAAATTTCACCACAGTGTCTTAAAGCCTTAAAAGTATTGCACACCAAATTTGGAAGCTTTAACCCTTAAAATAACGGAACCGGAGCCGTTTTTATATTTAACCCCTTTACAGTCCCTGGTATCTGCTTTGCTGAGACCCAACCAAGCCCAAAGGGGAATACGATACCAAATGACGCCTTCAGAAAGTCTTTTCTATGTATCAGAGCTCCTCACACATGCATCTGCATGTCATGCTTCTCAAAAACAAGTGCGCAATACAGGCGCGAAAATGAGACTCTGCCTATGATTAGGGAAAGCCCCTAGAGAATAAGGTGTCCAATACAGTGCCTGCCGGTTATTTTACAAAATTCCCAAGATTAAAATAATTCCTCAAGGCTATGGAGTATAAAATATGTTTATATATAAATCGATTTAGCCCAGAAAATGTCTACAGTCTTAAAAAGCCCTTGTGAAGCCCTTATTTACTGTCTGTAATAAAATGGCTTACCGGATCCCATAGGGAAAATGACAGCTTCCAGCATTACATCGTCTTGTTAGAATGTGTCATACCTCAAGCAGCAAAAGTCTGCTCACTGTTCCCCCAACTGAAGTTAATTCCTCTCAACAGTCCTGTGTGGAACAGCCATCGATTTTAGTAACGGTTGCTAAAATCATTTTCCTCTTACAAACAGAAATCTTCATCTCTTTTCTGTTTCAGAGTAAATAGTACATACCAGCACTATTTTAAAATAACAAACTCTTGATTGAATAATAAAAACTACAGTTAAACACTAAAAAACTCTAAGCCATCTCCGTGGAGATGTTGCCTGTACAACGGCAAAGAGAATGACTGGGGAAGGCGGAGCCTAGGAGGGATCATGTGACCAGCTTTGCTGGGCTCTTTGCCATTTCCTGTTGGGGAGGAGAATATCCCACAAGTAAGGATGACGCCGTGGACCGGACACACCTATGTTGGAGAAACCAGGGTTATTCCACCAAATATAAATTTCTGAACTCAAGCTAATTTAAAAACATTAGTATTGTGTAGTTTAGAAATAAATAATAGCTTGTTTGCAATATTAATGGTCTGAACCCCTGAATCTTTTTTGTTATTTTTACCAGTTGTAATTTTCTTAAAATAAATGCTCTAAATGATAATATTTTTCTATTTATAATTTGGGAGAAATGTCAGTAGTTTATGTTCATTCTATTCTATGGTTATGATTATGGCCACAAGGCCGAAACGCATAAACCATATCTGATTCACATCTCATCACGCTTTGTGAAAGCCTCCGATGCTTATTTTAAATCTGTGGAATACAAGTCAAGTTTTACTTATAGCTGGGTATGCTTCTTTTTTTTCAACACACATTCTATTCAAACACATACATATATATAGTAAAACCAGATTAACTGGTAATTTTGCAGTGGTCTATTAATTATAAACATATTCACAAATATGTTTTTAAAAATAAAAATGATCAAAAAAAGACGGATTTTCCCAGCCTGTAAGTCACTTAGGTATTACAAAATGGTATAAAACTACCTTTACTTACATGTATAAGCTGTATTATGGAGAGAGAGATAGAGAGATAGATAGCCTATGCACAGGGGCCTTGTCTGTACTTACCTAGTGGATCCTCTGGCTATGACATATATACAATGGTGTACCTGCTAATAGCTATGTGAGTGTAAAGTACTTACCTTAAAGACAACCACTCTACTGTAATTGCCCATCTGCAGAAAGTCTGCCTCCAGATCTAGTGCTATATAAAAGCAGCAGAGGATTTTGCTGAATAGTACAACGATGAAGTTGAGCAGGAGAAGGCAAGGGGACAGGTCCCCATGACACCTGTGGCAGGCTTGTGACAAAACTGCCGCAGGAGAATTAATTATACAGCCTAAGTACTTTCATTACTCCCCTCTCTGAGGGGAATAATTAATCTTAGGTAGGTCTGAAAGCCCCTTTCAACAAAGAATCTGGAGCACCTATATTCTTCACCTTCTACTGTAAAGGCAAAGATAAGACTTAGGTGAGCAGGGAAGTGGGAGGCTTTAAAACTCTTGGTGTGTTGGGAATCTTTGCCTCCTCCTAATGCCTAGGTAATGAATCCCAGGCATAATGGCCAGTGGACACTCAACAGCTTATGAAGGAAATAAAAGAAGATTTAGCTGTGAGAGCCAATAAAGAAATCTCTAAAAAGGTGCAACATATGATGAATGAGAAGTAAAAAGTGTGGATAATCAGCATAATGAAGGATGTATTGCAAAGTGGGGAGAAGAGCGAGAGGAATAGAGAGGCTATTGCATATCCATTTTTTTTAAAATACTTATATGGACAGTTTGCTCTAGAATTGTTTTTTTATAAAGAGAGATAATCCCTTTATTACCCATAATCAACACTGTTATATTAATACACGTTTTACCTCTGTGATTACATTGTATCAAAGCCTTAGCAGACTGCCCCCTTATTTCAGTTCTTTTGACAGACATGCATTTTAGCCAATGAGTGCTCGCTCAAAAATAACTCCACGGGAGGGAGCATAATGTTATCTATATTACACACAACTAGCGCAATCTAACTGTCAAAAACTGTCAAAATGCAGTGAGAAGAGGCAGCCTTCAAGAGTTTAGAAATTAGCATACAAGCCTACCTTGGTTTAGCTTTCAACAAAGAATACCAAGAAAACAAAGCAAATTTGATGATAAAAGTAAATTGGAAAGTTGTTTAAAATTACATGCCCTATCTGAATTATGAAAGTTTTACTTTGAGTAAACTGTAAGAGTATCATAAACTACCTTTTTTAGCAGTTGTTCCTTTGCAGTTCTTGCTGTTTTTGCAGCTTCAGAAGTCAGATTTCTGTAGTTTTCTGCAGCTGTAACTCTGGTTTGTCCAATAAATGAAATGCCTTCAACCATGGATTTCCACACGGAAAACACACTCCTAAATTAGGTCATAGAAGAATCATTAGGTCTCACATATCAGCATGATAAAGAAAAAAGAATATTTATATTTTATATTAAACAGACTTTAAAAACCACTAGCTAGTAAATTATGAAAACATGAAGTTAATGAAACTTTAGGTTCAAAATAATAGTAATAGCACATATTGTATAGAGAATATATGCTATTAAAATAAGAGTACATTATCTTACATTTTCAGCATCTCATAGTAAAGGTCACCTACCATATGTTCCCAGTGGTCCAGTTGTTATTTGCAAAACAGCTCCCTTACCATTATTTTGTTATTTTAAATATGTGTTTTTGTCCGTAGAAACTGACATCTACACTGAAAATATGAAAACCTTTGTAAAACCTATGGGAAACAGCTCATCCAATACCCCATCCATAATTACCATTTCAATGCCTAACTGTTAGGTTGTGTGTTTACACATGGATACCATATCTGCTTTATTTGCAGGCTCAGACCATGTTTGTGGGCATTTCCTTTATTACAACAGGTTAAGGTTTTAATGAGTAAAAACAGCTACTTTAAATACAAAATAAACATTAAGTAACCATTTTCATTACATTTAATACTCTGCAGTAAGTCATTTGGAAAACATTACAGGAAAAAAAATGTTTTATAGTACAGTTTTCCTTTAATTAATATGGGTTAGACTACAAGTGGAGCACAAATGATAGTGCAAGGTTAGTCATCTGTTGCATAACCTTGCACCACAAATAACATACAACTGTTATTACAAGTGGATGGTTAAATATTTTAACCAAAAAATCTTAAACTGGTCAAAACATTTTAATGCATGCTATACTTTTAAAGGATAGCACAGGGTAGCAAGAGAAGGAGGAGGAAAAAGCCCACATTAGAATCAGAGATAGGAAACCCCAACAGAAATGATGCTGCTACAGACACAGATCTGGTAATGAAAAACATTTTCTCAACACTAAACATCCAGCTGTGCTTGGTCAGGAAAGACAACTTTATCATGGTCTTCTGGAGCCCAAATAAGATTATCCAGGCAATGAGATGATGTTTTTTTCTGCAATCATGGTCATTCACATTTGTGCTTTTAGCAAAGTGAAAAGCCAGAAAGAAAGGCAAAGATAGATAAATAAATAAAACAACAATAATAAAAACAAAATATAAGCGCCCCACTGAGAGTAATACTAAAAAAAGGATATATGAAGGCTAATAATCCATAGATCACAGCTGCAGTTAGACCAAGGTTGCTGCCATTTGCATGTCATGGCTCTGAAAACCGGATGTAAACTACATAAAAAGAAACAAAAAGAACAGGCGCAACACCTCTAAGTGCAATATGTCAGTAAAAATACAACATTTATTAACAATTTCACGATTAAAAACTCACAAAGAAAACCTCAACGTAAATGAGGTATGATATGGGCACATGAGAACCATCCAGGTCTCTCAAACGATATCCCTCAGATGTTAAATCCAGCCGCAGACAATGTCTTGTGAATATGCGTCCAAATATCACACACACAGTTCACATGTGCTAACTGTTATCAGGATAACCATACAACCTTCAAATTCGTCAGGCACAAACACTTTGCAATAGATCCAGTTAGAAAACACGCCACTCAGGAAATCAGCTGTGTGCAAGTGAAAAAGCCGGCAGCCTGCATCAAAGCCTCTGACGAAGTAGGGAAAACCCCTACGAAACGCGTAAGGCCATGCCCACCATCCACACGCTACCGCAAACAGCAGATGCAGGCTGCCGGCTTTTTCGCTTGCACACATCTGATTTCCTGAGTGGCGTGTTTTCTAACTGGATCTATTCCAAAGTGTTTGTGCCTCACGTTTTTGAAGGTTGTATGGTTATCCTGATAAAAGTTAGCACATGTGAACTGTGTGTGTGATATTTGGACGCATATTCACAAGACATTGTCTGCGGCTGGATTTAACATCTGAGGGATATCATTTGAGAGACCTGGATGGTTCTCATGTGCCCATATCATACCTCATTTACGTTGAGGTTTTCTTTGTGAGTTTTTAATCGTGAAATTGTTAATAAATGTTGTATTTTTACTGACATATTGCACTTAGAGGTGTTGCGCCTGTTCTTTTTGTTTCTTTTTATATAAATAAAACAAAACGATTATCTCCAGTGTCAAAATCAAGGAGAGAAATGATGATCAGTGGACAAGATATGTATCTTTCAGGTCTTCTGTCACCATAAATACTTGTGGTGGGACAACAATGATGAGCATCAACACAGATTCCATTTTGATCATTTGTTTAAATGGCCAGGAATGAAAACATCTTAAAGTATGTTTCTTGGCACAGAATGTGAGACTTCAAAAAAAATCATACATTATTTTTGAGTTTTACAAGGCAGCCTTTCTGATTACATCAAAGATTTAAGGACCACCTAAAATGAAAAGGATATAAATCAGTCTGTTTCATTGTTGTAATAAAAAGCACTAAGCAGTGGGTTATACTCAATAGAAATCATAGTAATGTATATTCATAATCAAAGGATTTTACCTTTTTTTTGTTTTTATTTTTGTTCTGTGTTTATTGCTTCCTGTCACAGCCCCACAACTGGGGCTGGGCTGGGGTCTCTACAGCAGGGGTGCCCAATAGGTAAATCAGGATCTACCAGTAGATCCCAAAGGCGCCGCTGGTAGATATCGGCCGATGTGATCAAAATGATGTGGTCAAGTTACACAATCTCAACACTGGGGAGTGAGTAGAGTATTGTTGCTAGGGATACCGCTTTATCTACCGCAGTGTGTGAAGGGGCAGGTCATTAAACAGTCTGATGGTCGGACACAAAAACAGAATTTATGTTTACCTGATAAATTACTTTCTCCAACGGTGTGTCCGGTCCACGGCGTCATCCTTACTTGTGGGATATTCTCTTCCCCAACAGGAAATGGCAAAGAGCCCAGCAAAGCTGGTCACATGATCCCTCCTAGGCTCCGCCTACCCCAGTCATTCGACCGACGTTAAGGAGGAATATTTGCATAGGAGAAACCATATGGTACCGTGGTGACTGTAGTTAAAGAAAATAAATTATCAGACCTGATTAAAAAAACCAGGGCGGGCCGTGGACTGGACACACCGTTGGAGAAAGTAATTTATCAGGTAAACATAAATTCTGTTTTCTCCAACATAGGTGTGTCCGGTCCACGGCGTCATCCTTACTTGTGGGAACCAATACCAAAGCTTTAGGACACGGATGAAGGGAGGGAGCAAATCAGGTCACCAAAATGGAAGGCACCACGGTTTGCAAAACCTTTCTCCCAAAAATAGCCTCAGAAGAAGCAAAAGTATCAAACTTGTAAAATTTGGTAAAAGTGTGCAGTGAAGACCAAGTCGCTGCCCTACATATCTGATCAACAGAAGCCTCGTTCTTGAAGGCCCATGTGGAAGCCACAGCCCTAGTGGAATGAGCTGTGATTCTTTCGGGAGGCTGCCGTCCGGCAGTCTCGTAAGCCAATCTGATGATGCTTTTAATCCAAAAAGAGAGAGAGGTAGAAGTTGCTTTTTGACCTCTCCTTTTACCAGAATAAACAACAAACAAGGAAGATGTTTGTCTAAAATCCTTTGTAGCATCTAAATAGAATTTTAGAGTGCGAACAACATCCAAATTGTGCAACAAACGTTCCTTCTTTGAAACTGGTTTCGGACACAGAGAAGGTACGATAATCTCCTGGTTAATGTTTTTGTTAGAAACAACTTTTGGAAGAAAACCAGGTTTAGTACGTAAAACCACCTTATCTGCATGGAACACCAGATAAGGAGGAGAACACTGCAGAGCAGATAATTCTGAAACTCTTCTAGCAGAAGAAATTGCAACTAAAAACAAAACTTTCCAAGATAATAACTTAATATCAACGGAATGTAAGGGTTCAAACGGAACCCCCTGAAGAACTGAAAGAACTAAATTGAGACTCCAAGGAGGAGTCAAAGGTTTGTAAACAGGCTTAATTCTAACCAGAGCCTGAACAAAGGCTTGAACATCTGGCACAGCTGCCAGCTTTTTGTGAAGTAACACAGACAAGGCAGAAATCTGTCCCTTCAGGGAACTTGCAGATAATCCTTTTTCCAATCCTTCTTGAAGGAAGGATAGAATCTTAGGAATCTTAACCTTATCCCAAGGGAATCCTTTAGATTCACACCAACAGATATATTTTTTCCAAATTTTGTGGTAAATCTTTCTAGTTACAGGCTTTCTGGCCTGAACAAGAGTATCGATAACAGAATCTGAGAACCCTCGCTTCGATAAGATCAAGCGTTCAATCTCCAAGCAATCAGCTGGAGTGAAACCAGGTTCGGATGTTCGAACGGACCCTGAACAAGAAGGTCTCGTCTCAAAGGTAGCTTCCAAGGTGGAGCCGATGACATATTCACCAGATCTGCATACCAAGTCCTGCGTGGCCACGCAGGAGCTATCAAGATCACCGACGCCCTCTCCTGATTGATCCTGGCTACCAGCCTGGGGATGAGAGGAAACGGCGGGAACACATAAGCTAGTTTGAAGGTCCAAGGTGCTACTAGTGCATCCACTAGAGCCGCCTTGGGATCCCTGGATCTGGACCCGTAGCAAGGAACTTTGAAGTTCTGACGAGAGGCCATCAGATCCATGTCTGGAATGCCCCACAGCTGAGTGACTTGGGCAAAGATTTCCGGATGGAGTTCCCACTCCCCCGGATGCAATGTCTGACGACTCAGAAAATCCGCTTCCCAATTTTCCACTCCTGGGATGTGGATAGCGGACAGGTGGCAGGAGTGAGACTCCGCCCATAGAATGATTTTGGTCACTTCTTCCATCGCTAGGGAACTCCTTGTTCCCCCCTGATGGTTGATGTACGCAACAGTTGTCATGTTGTCTGATTGAAACCGTATGAACTTGGCCCTCGCTAGCTGAGGCCAAGCCTTGAGAGCATTGAATATCGCCCTCAGTTCCAGAATATTTATCGGTAGAAGAGATTCTTCCCGAGACCAAAGACCCTGAGCTTCCAGGGATCCCCAGACCGCGCCCCAGCCCATCAGACTGGCGTCGGTCGTGACAATGACCCACTCTGGTCTGCGGAATGTCATCCCTTGTGACAGGTTGTCCAGGGACAGCCACCAACGGAGTGAGTCTCTGGTCCTCTGATTTACTTGTATCTTCGGAGACAAGTCTGTATAATCCCCATTCCACTGACTGAGCATGCACAGTTGTAATGGTCTTAGATGAATGCGCGCAAAAGGAACTATGTCCATTGCCGCTACCATCAACCCGATCACTTCCATGCACTGAGCTATGGAAGGAAGAGGAACGGAATGAAGTATCCGACAAGAGTCTAGAAGCTTTGTTTTTCTGGCCTCTGTCAGAAATATCCTCATTTCTAAGGAGTCTATTATTGTTCCCAAGAAGGGAACCCTTGTTGACGGAGATAGAGAACTCTTTTCCACGTTCACTTTCCACCCGTGAGATCTGAGAAAGGCCAGGACTATGTCCGTGTGAGCCTTTGCTTGAGGAAGGGACGACGCTTGAATCAGAATGTCGTCCAAGTAAGGTACTACAGCAATGCCCCTTGGTCTTAGCACAGCTAGAAGGGACCCTAGTACCTTTGTGAAAATCCTTGGAGCAGTGGCTAATCCGAAAGGAAGCGCCACGAACTGGTAATGCTTGTCCAGGAATGCGAACCTTAGGAACCGATAATGTTCCTTGTGGATAGGAATATGTAGATACGCATCCTTTAAATCCACCGTGGTCATGAATTGACCTTCCTGGATGGAAGGAAGAATAGTTCGAATGGTTTCCATCTTGAACGATGGAACCTTGAGAAACTTGTTTAAGATCTTGAGATCTAAGATTGGTCTGAACGTTCCCTCTTTTTTGGGAACTATGAACAGATTGGAGTAGAACCCCATCCCTTGTTCTCTTAATGGAACAGGATGAATCACTCCCATTTTTAACAGGTCTTCTACACAATGTAAGAATGCCTGTCTTTTTATGTGGTCTGAAGACAACTGAGACCTGTGGAACCTCCCCCTTGGGGGAAGCCCCTTGAATTCCAGAAGATAACCTTGGGAGACTATTTCTAGCGCCCAAGGATCCAGAACATCTCTTGCCCAAGCCTGAGCGAAGAGAGAGAGTCTGCCCCCCACCAGATCCGGTCCCGGATCGGGGGCCAACATTTCATGCTGTCTTGGTAGCAGTGGCAGGTTTCTTGGCCTGCTTTCCCTTGTTCCAGCCTTGCATTGGTCTCCAAGCTGGCTTGGCTTGAGAAGTATTACCCTCTTGCTTAGAGGACGTAGCACTTTGGGCTGGTCCGTTTCTACGAAAGGGACGAAAATTAGGTTTATTTTTTGCCTTGAAAGGCCGATCCTGAGGAAGGGCGTGGCCCTTACCCCCAGTGATATCAGAGATAATCTCTTTCAAGTCAGGGCCAAACAGCGTTTTCCCCTTGAAAGGAATGTTAAGTAGCTTGTTCTTGGAAGACGCATCAGCCGACCAAGATTTCAACCAAAGCGCTCTGCGCGCCACAATAGCAAACCCAGAATTCTTAGCCGCTAACCTAGCCAATTGCAAAGTGGCGTCTAGGGTAAAAGAATTAGCCAATTTGAGAGCATTGATTCTGTCCATAATCTCCTCATAAGGAGGAGAATCACTATCGACCGCCTTTATCAGCTCATCGAACCAGAAACATGCGGCTGTAGCGACAGGGACCACGCATGAAATTGGTTGTAGAAGGTAACCCTGCTGAACAAACATCTTTTTAAGCAAACCTTCTAATTTTTTATCCATAGGATCTTTGAAAGCACAACTATCCTCTATGGGTATAGTGGTGCGTTTGTTTAAAGTGGAAACCGCTCCCTCGACCTTGGGGACTGTCTGCCATAAGTCCTTTCTGGGGTCGACCATAGGAAACAATTTTTTAAATATGGGGGGAGGGACGAAAGGAATACCGGGCCTTTCCCATTCTTTATTAACAATGTCCGCCACCCGCTTGGGTATAGGAAAAGCTTCTGGGAGCCCCGGCACCTCTAGGAACTTGTCCATTTTACATAGTTTCTCTGGGATGACCAACTTGTCACAATCATCCAGAGTGGATAATACCTCCTTAAGCAGAATGCGGAGATGTTCCAACTTAAATTTAAATGTAATCACATCAGGTTCAGCTTGTTGAGAAATGTTCCCTGAATCAGTAATTTCTCCCTCAGACAAAACCTCCCTGGCCCCATCAGACTGGGTTAGGGGCCCTTCAGAAACATTATTATCAGCGTCGTCATGCTCTTCAGTATCTAAAACAGAGCAGTCGCGCTTACGCTGATAAGTGTTCATTTTGGCTAAAATGTTTTTGACAGAATTATCCATTACAGCCGTTAATTGTTGTATAGTAAGGAGTATTGGCGCGCTAGATGTACTAGGGGCCTCCTGAGTGGGCAAGACTCGTGTAGACGAAGGAGGGAATGATGCAGTACCATGCTTACTCCCCTCACTTGAGGAATCATCTTGGGCATCATTGTCAATGTCACATAAATCACATTTATTTAAATGAATAGGAATTCTGGCTTCCCCACATTCAGAACACAGTCTATCTGGTAGTTCAGACATGTTAAACAGGCATAAACTTGATAACAAAGTACAAAAAACGTTTTAAAATAAAACCGTTACTGTCACTTTAAATTTTAAACTGAACACACTTTATTACTGCAATTGCGAAAAAACATGAAGGAATTGTTCAAAATTCACCAAATTTTCACCACAGTGTCTTAAAGCCTTAAAAGTATTGCACACCAAATTTGGAAGCTTTAACCCATAAAATAACGGAACCGGAGCCGTTTTGAACTTTAACCCCTTTACAGTCCCTGGTATCTGCTTTGCTGAGACCCAACCAAGCCCAAAGGGGAATACGATACCAAATGACGCCTTCAGAAAGTCTTTTCTAAGTATCAGAGCTCCTCTCACATGCGATTGCATGCCATGCCTCTCAAAAACAAGTGCGCAACACCGGCGCGAAAATGAGGCTCTGCCTATGCTTTGGGAAAGCCCCTAAAGAATAAGGTGTCTAAAACAGTGCCTGCCGATATTATTATATCAAAATACCCAAATAAAATGATTCCTCAAGGCTAAATATGTGTTAATAATGAATCGATTTAGCCCAGAAAAAGTCTACAGTCTTAATAAGCCCTTGTGAAGCCCTTATTTACGATCGTAATAAACATGGCTTACCGGATCCCATAGGGAAAATGACAGCTTCCAGCATTACATCGTCTTGTTAGAATGTGTCATACCTCAAGCAGCAAGAGACTGCTCACTGTTCCCCCAACTGAAGTTAATTGCTCTCAACAGTCCTGTGTGGAACAGCCATGGATTTTAGTGACGGTTGCTAAAATCATTTTCCTCATACAAACAGAAATCTTCATCTCTTTTCTGTTTCTGAGTAAATAGTACATACCAGCACTATTTCAAAATAACAAACTCTTGATTGAATAATAAAAACTACAGTTAAACACTAAAAAACTCTAAGCCATCTCCGTGGAGATGTTGCCTGTACAACGGCAAAGAGAATGACTGGGGTAGGCGGAGCCTAGGAGGGATCATGTGACCAGCTTTGCTGGGCTCTTTGCCATTTCCTGTTGGGGAAGAGAATATCCCACAAGTAAGGATGACGCCGTGGACCGGACACACCTATGTTGGAGAAAAGTGCTACAGGATTGGATCTTGAGGGACATCGATTTCAACCAATAAATGTAGATGATTTTTGTACGACAACACAATTGGCCTATCAAAAGAATGGTTAAGTGAGTACTCTCCCAATAGATATGGCGGTATAGTATAGTTAGGAGGGTAAGCGTTAATAGATTACAAACTAGATTACAAAAAGTAAAGGCATAGGTTGATGTGCTATGCTAAAAGAACAAGTTTGATTGACGTCTGGAAAATGAACGTGTTGACCCGGTAAAAAATTATCTCCATGGCACGCTATTAAAATGCATTTGTGTAAGTCTCACTGGGTCATTTTGGGCCAAGCCTGCGGCGAAAAGTAAAGGGGGTCAGTGCCAGTAATTTGAATGCAGTGTTTTGTAACATGGCACAATGGGTTGCTCCTGTTAACCCAAATTAAAGTCAGTGCTACTTTTGTTGTGAGGATTAATCTGTTGTATCTTTATGCTTTTGCACATCATGTGTTGCTAAATCATGTAACCTTAAAGGGATATGAAACACATTTTTTTTCCTGATTCAAATATAGAACATGCCATTTTAAACAACTTTTTAATTTACTCCTATTATCAATTTGTTTTCATTCTCTTGGTATCTTTATTTAAGAAGCAGGAATGTAAGCTTAGTATACGGACCATTTTTAGTGTGTAGATCTCATTGAGCTGGTCATTTGAAAAGTAGATCCCAACACAAAAAAAGTGTGGGCACCCCTGCTCTACAGGATGGTATTTATAGTTTGATGACAAAACTTCTAGAGTAACCTGAGCTGGCTTAGGATTTAGTGGATACATTGCAAACCGGAAAAGGCTGCACAACAGGTCCAGAATGAAGAAAACGGGTTTATTGCAAAAATAAAAGCATGACAGACATAGACAGGAGGGTAGCCTGACGCGTTTCACGCCCCCTAGTGGCGCTTAATCATAGACTCAATTACGGTACAACACATTCATCATTAAATAGGGCTGTAATTGCCCTCACAGTTGCCAATAGTTCATACATCAAACAAAATATACAAACCGTATTTAAAAACAAAAAGAAGTACACATAAGTTAGTGACTTATTAACAATTTCACAAATTAGCTGAAGCTAAGGCTTAGTGAAGATGTTATTCTATAGTTAATACTTATCATAATAAGGTCTTACACATAATATAGTATACTACACCACTACTGGATTAACCTAAAAAATAGACCAAAATAAGTATTCTTTCATATTAGACTGGGGTGGATATTCATGTTCAGGGATCTAGTGTCACAGAGGGAAAGAATGGTAGATAATAGTATGGCTCACAATATATTAAACCCTATATCATTATACTCTGTTTTACAATACAAGTAATGTGTACAGACGGTACGCTATAATAAAAGATCAAATCAATTATCAACAAAAACACTTCACAAGAAGTTAGTTTGAACACACATACCCCTAAAGGTGAAAATAGAAATATGAATAGTTAAAGCCTATACCTCAATGTCATGATATATCATTGTCTTATTTACACAAAGTAACTAATATCCCATTCTTTATTAAGGCCATGTGGAATTCTTGTCTTTAATTTAAAGATCCAATAGAGTTCCTTTTTATCTAGCATTTTAATTTTATTACCTCCTCTAACTGGCATCCTAGCTACATCTGTGGCCCTGATAGAAAAATTACCTTCATTCGTGAAATGGACACTGTTGAATTGTTGAGCCACAGTAGAGTCTTTATTATAGTTCTTGACATTATTAAAATGTTCACGTGCTCTTGTGCCCACTTGTCTCGTAGTTCTACCAACATATTGGCAGTGGCAAATCAAACACTCCAACAAATACACCACAAATGTGGATCTACATTTAGCATACAAGTCAATACCATATGTACAATTATCTACTAATGATTTAAAGTTACCACTGGTGTCAAGCATATCACATGTTAGACATCCCCTGCCACCATATTCAAAGTTTACTTTAGTATTTAGCCAAGTACTACTTTTTCCTGACCTTTGTACCAGACTAGGTGCCATTTTAATAGCTAATGTAAAAGGCTTTTTTGAGACAAATTTATATAAACTAATTGTATCTTTTAATATGTCATCACCAGCTAGTATAGACAGATTATATTTTTAGTATTTGTACAATTTCTGGGAATTGTCTAGTGTCTAGTCTGTAGTGAATAATATACCCCCCTGTTTCACTCCTTTGTTTTTGGGACTAACAGAATGCATAAGCTCATGAGACTGACTAATCTCCATTCTCAGAGTGTAATTGTTTAAAGTCACACCCTCTTGCATCTAACCTTTTACATAATTCCAGAGACTGTTCCATATATACATCCGTGTTTTGGTATTCCTACTTAGCCTAACGAATTGACCTCTGGGTATGGCACGGATAAGGTAATGTGGATAGCATGACTTTGCATGCAGTATTGTATTGCTAGCTTTCGAAATGTCCGTGAAATAATTGCATTATTCTCTATATCACCCTCCAATGCCACATACAGAAAGTCAACCCTTTGATTATTAAAAATTCCAACAAATTTAAGCTGCATGTCATTTTTATTGACATAGGTTAACAATGTCTCAAACCCCTCATCCCCAAGAGGCCCACTGAAGATAAGAATGATATCGTCAATGAACCTCCTATAGAACAGGATATTATCCAAAAACAGGATTATGTATTTAAAAAATGTAAATTAGCTCCCAAAAACCAACATACAAATTTGCAAATGATGGGGCATATTTAGCCCCCATTGCAGTGCCGCAACACTGCAGATAAAAAATATCATTGAATAGAAAGAAATTATGCGTAAGGAGGAACTCCAATACTGTGCATATGAAAGCGATAATGTCAATACCATAGCTTGTAAATTTAATTAGAAAATGCCTTACTGCAGAAATGCCCAAAGTATGTGGGATAACCGTGTAAAGAGAGACACAACATCCGCCACCACCCGGCATGCCCCTCATGCCAACCCCCTTTATCCAGACATTCCAACAAGTGATGTGAATCCCTCAGTTAAGAATAAAGACCTCTAACCAAAGGTTGGAGAATGTCATCCATCCATTAGGACATTGGCTCCAAAAGGGAGCCAATGCCTGAAACAATCGGTCTACCCGGAGGATTCACAAGATCCTTATGGATCTTGGGCAAATAATGGAACAGGGGCACCACAGGGTTATCTGGAATCAGATGCCATGTATCATCCTCACTGAATACACCCAATCTTACCCCATCATCAGACAAGCTTGCAAGGTCTTTTCTGAAAATATATGTTGGGTTCCCTGCCAAGCGCTTATATACATTTGTGTCCTGCAAATTGGAGATTCAACTCCAATTTCTCTGAGGGGGTCATATTTGATGCATATTTCCTCTAATTTTTCTCATCAATTTTGGCAGCCAACTGTGTTATCTCCCTCTCAACATGTTTTTGCTTCCCTTCTATGCTGAATAGTATAAAAGTCTGATTTACTATTTTTGGGTTTCTGAGGTCTTGTATTTTGTAATAAAGTATCACTACTTATGTTTAATTCAACTAGTGTATTTAATGAACATGCATCCTCAAATGATACACAATCTATACCGCCAATAGGGGCCAAATGCATTCGCCCCTTCGTCAGATTGGGGTTCAGGGTTAAGACTGAAAATGTCTTTAGAATCAGTTGCCTGACAAATATCTTTTTATATCAAGTAATGTGGTGAAAGGTGAAACATTCCAAGATGGAGCAAATCCTAAGCCTCTACTTAGTCGTTAAAGGGACAGTCTACACTGAATACTTGGTCTTTATTACTTATTGTTACATATCAGACAAGCATCTTGCAACAGGTGCCACATCTATAAGCTGGTAAGAAGCACATGAAACTTTTAAATAATAATCGTTTGTTAGCAACTGAAAATGGCCACTAAGCTCCGCCCATAGCTTTCTTCCTGTCCAGCTTGCTGTTTTCTTGTATTGCAGTTTAGCAGTGCACGTTTAAGATTTTTCAGTTAGATTTCAAATTGCACAGTGCAGTTTTTTTTTTTCTACCTCAGCCAGAAATGTAGGGGACATTTATTGTAGGCGGACCAACATCAATTCCTACAACTAGCAATAGTTATTATGGCTTTCTAGTGGCATTCTGTTTGCTTTATAATTTTGAAGTTTTTCTACTGCTGGAGATTATTGTAATATAAATAATCTTAATAATCTCTTGGTAAGAAAATGTATTTCCTTCAATTGTTGATTTATGTTATTGTTAATAAAGTCTTATGAATTTTAGTTCCTCATTACTTATGAATAATTATAAAACAGTTGTCCTGATCTCCCGGTCTCTGCAGGGAGACAAAGTTCTACACCTCCCCCTTAGGTAGGGCCAGATTACAAGTGGAGCGCTTAATATTGCTTGATTAGTGCTCCACTTTGTAATACCAGCGCACGATAATGTGCACTTACAAGTAAATCACAATGCGAGTGTGAGCCCTTCCATAGGCTCCTATGGGAGCCTCATTCTGATGCACCTCAGCGATGGGAAGCATTTTTAAATATATATGTATATGATTATATACATATATATTTATGTGTTAATATGTCTATATACACATAAATATACATATATATTTACATTGCGGTCTATAGGAACACCCAGTTCCCATAGACCACAATGTAAAGGCACTTTTTAGTTCCATTTTTACACCCCACCAACTTTAGACCCCAAAAACTGCCTAGTGCAGTTGTTTTTTATTTTAAATTTATTTTTGAGGGCATTTGGGACACTTTTAAAAAAATTAACCAGAGATCTAATTTCTAGTTAATTTTGTGAGCGCTTATTGCTACCGCAAACTTGCGGTAGCAATAACCACTTGTAATCTGGCCCATAGTGTATAGTTGTGCCAGCTGTAGCAATTTGATTTTGCTCTGTGCGCATAGCTATCGATTACATGTGTAGTGCTGCGAGATGGTGGCTACTATCCATTGATATTTTTTTTATTTTTTTGAGGTAACACCTCATGGTCACTCCTTTGAGTTTTTTGAGATTAAAAGAATATAAAAAAAAAAAAATCGGATCCCCTCTCCCTCATTCCTCCTTCCTGCCGCTCTCAACATTTTTTTCTGCAGCGCAGCGATCCCACCCTCTCCTGCCCCCTCCCTCTAGCTCTATCCCTCTATCCATATCCCTCTATCCCTATATCTCAACATTTTTTTTTTCTGTAGTGTAGCTGCCTCCCCCCATTACCCTATCCCCTTCCCCCTCCCAGATCGATTGCACACCCTCTAATCCCCCCTCCACTATAGGAGCCCACTCTCCCTCCTTCCCACTCACTGCCGCTCTAAACATTTTTCTTTCTGTAGCGTAGCGGTCCCACCCCCCCCCAGCAATGGGCCGCCGACTTGTCTCCCTCCTAACCCTCCCTTACCACCAAAGATCGGCACCACGACTGCCCGATGCAGAGAGGGATACAGAGTGTCCCTCTCTGCTTCTGTACCTCTGCAAGACTATTTCTGCACTGCCCCACTTGCTACTTTTAGCAAGAACGCGGCAGAGAGATGCCCAGAACAAACATACCTGGCCTTTTATAAAATATAGGATATACACACATACATACATACACACACATACATATATATATATATATATATATATATATATATACATACACACACATATATATATAGTAAATAGAATAGACAATTACAACAAGAAGCATGGTCCTGACAAAAATGGATGTGGATCTGCAAGGTCCGCCTCTCTTTTTAGGCAGAAATGCCTCCAAAGGTTATGTGAGCAGAGTAATGCAGTGTAGGAAGGCATGAGTAGGTGTGTCTGTGTTAGTGAGAAGGGAGGGAGAGAAAGGATTGAGGGAAGAGGAGAAAAGGAGCGGAAGAAGGGAGATAAGGGATGGAAAGAATGGAGAAAGAGGAAGAGTAGAGAAAGAGAAGGGGAGAGAGAAGAGAAGGAAGAAAAATAGTTAGAGAAAGGTGAAGGCATTTGGGATGTGTAAATTGTGGTATAAATATTTAACTATTTATATAGCAATATATAAAACTCTAGGTAAACACTAAAAAACTGTGGGAGACGTTTTTATTATAATAAATTACTGCATAATGCGTTAACATTATGTACACAGTCTCTCCCTACATGTGGTCCCCTTAAGGTAACCAGGGATGCTACAAACCTGGCTAAATTAAGGAGACCACCTGTAGGGAGAGACCTTGTACATAATGTTAACACAGTATGCAGTTAAACACTATGGCGTATATGGTTCTGCTGCTGAGTCTGTGGCCTACCTTATATGCAGAAAGTTTGCACTCCTCTGAAGAACTCGCCCAGGCACTACCGCTACCAAGCAGAAACCACTGACTGCTTCATGTGTCTTCCATGTGCTGCCTGCGCTGTACATCTTCATAATTGACCTGCTGTGTCAGATCGAAATACACACACATACTCACACTGGCTGTGACACACACACACACATACATACATACTCACACTGGCTGTGACACACATACATACACACATACATACATACTCACACTGGCTGTGACACACACACACATACATACATACACACATACATACATACATACTCACACTGGCTGTGATACACACACATACTCACACTGGCTGTGACACACACACATACACACACACATACTCACACTGGCTGTGACACACACACATACATACATACTCACACTGGCTGTGACACATACACATACATACACACATACTCACACTGGCTGTGACACACACATACATACATACATACACACACATACTCACACTGGCTGTGACACACAGTGACATTTTGCTACTAAACTTGTGCCCCCACATTAAGTTTTACCCAACAGCAATATTTTTTAAGCAGTGTGCAGAACAGTTTTGGCCTGTGCACTTTTATTCCTGTGTAGACAAAGATATTTTTTTTTGTAAAGTGCACATTTAGTCTAGAATGCTGTTGTCTATTAAAATATTAACATATACTATTATTATTATTTTATAATTATTATAAAATTAAAGTGTATAACAGAAAAACACACACACAGCATATTTCAATTAGGCTAAATTAGAGGTTTAAACAAAGCTTTTAAAAAATGAATACAAATCAGGCAATTCCCTCCCTTTTTTTAAATTACATTTTGTGTATCCTGTAAGGTCACTCACTGCTTATCACCTTATTTGTAGTTTTATAGGTCCCATAGGTTTCCTTAACTCATTTTATTATACATACTTCATGTCATACACACACGCAGTGTCCCACTCACATAGTTTTCCACACACACAGTGTCCCACTCATAAAGTGTTCCACACACACACACAGTGTCTCACTCACATAGTGTTCCACACACAGTGTCTCTCACACAGTGTCTCACACACACACAGTGTGTCACACACACACAGTGTCACACGCACACAGTGTCACACGCACAGTGTCTCTCTTACACACACAGTGTCGTGTCACACACACACACAGTGTCACTCACACACACAGTGTCACACACACACACAGTGTCACACACACACACAGTGTCACTCACACACACAGTGTCACTCACACACACAGTGTCACACACACACACACAGTGTCACACACACACACAGTGTCACACACACACACACACACACACACACAGTGTCTCTCTCACACACACACACACACACACACAGTGTCTCACACACACACACACACAGTGTAACACACACAGTCTCACACACACAGACAGACATTTTTGTTCTGCTTAAGAGTCCCTTCTTTTGGCTCCAATAAAATAAAGACAGAAGTTGCAGTTTATGTGCATTTATTAGCTGTATAATTATTCATAGGTTAAAAGAGAAAGCAGTATACCCCTTAAGAAAACAAAAATGACAGACTCTGAAGTACTCCTGAAAGCCCTAAAACCCAATGTAAAATAAATCACTTCACACACATACCGGCAAAAGCACTGGTGAGCCGAGTACTGCCTCTCTTCTACTTCTGATTAGAAAGAGGTCATAAAGGAAGGGAGGGTGGGGTTAAAGATTAACAACAGGGAACAGGACTGGACTGAAAGATCCATGCTTGTTTGTTTAATGCTAAACACAGAGAGAGAATGCTGTGTGCTATTGTGGGGAAAAAAACTGTCCCCCCTGCACCTTGAAGAGAAAGTTAGAGCTGCATTTTAATACATTAACAAATTAGCCAGCAGACTGAAAGTAGATGAGGCACTATGACAGGCTCAAAGTCTCTGACAGGAAGGTGTGCACACTCCGGCATAGATTACAAGCAGCAGTGTTGTCCCACTAATAAAATATGCCCCCACTGCTCTCAAAAAACATACCTCCACATCGCTGCTCTAACACAGCACTTCTATAATACAGTGGTGCTGTGTGTGTACAGACAGATCCTCTCATGCTGCTATTCTCAGAGTGCGATGCCTGCTACAAGTATTTGATTTCACCCTGCCCCGCAAAATACAACATAACACTATGCAGAGCAGTGCACAATTATATCCGGAACGAAAATGAGGAGAAAGAGCATTGGGGAATAATTAGCCTGTAACACTTTCTTGAATAACTGCGCATGTGCAAAATCAGCGTGTGCGAGCAGGAAAAGTTATTTACGAGTCGACAGTGATTGGAAAAAGATAATGTACCAAAACATATATGCAGTAGTGGGCGGAGCTTAGCGACCATTTTAGGAGTCTAAAAAACGATAAGTATTTAAATATTTTATATACTTCTTACAAGTTTATAGCTGTGTGACCAGTTGAAGGATGCTTCTCTGGTATGCACTAATACATTATTAAAATTTTGTACTGGGTATAGACTGTCCCTTTAATCTGATCATCACTCAAGGCATAAGAATAAATATTGATCACATTAAGATCTAATGTCCCATTCTTGATTAGGCCTTTTTTCTTGTTGTTTTTCCTTTAGTATCTCCTACTTCAACTAAAGGGACCTTCTGTTCTTATTTTGCCACTTTTTGGGCGTACCACTGGTTCCTCACCATCCGTATCCGCCGCTGATGTGACCTGCAGAGAATGGGAAGAGAAAGAAGAGGTAGAAGAGGTAGGGGAAAGGGAAGATGCCTCTGATGATCTTAAAGATTCTTGATCTGTGGTTTCTACTTCTCTAGATGAGACCACTTTTTTGTTCTTTTTGTTCTTATAATTTTTCAAAATTGGTTTAGGAATGGAATCAGCCCCTTTATCCACTTCATTCACATCTTTCTTGTTATTAGGTCTGTTTCTTCTATTGAATCTGTAACCTTGATTCCCTTGTTGGAAACTGGGCCAAAAATATACTTTGTTGGACTACTAATCCATCCGGTCTCGGCTAAATTTAGTGCCCTTTCTTTCTGCTAGCATGGTATCCAACTTATCAATATGCCCCTGCATGGTTTTCTTATGCTCAATGAATTTCTCATGTTCTTTTTTTTCAGCTCCAATTCAATTTTACTGATACGTTCTTTAAGATTAACTCTCTGCTTGTGTTTGCATTCAATAAGTATGCTCATTAGCTTTATAGAACATTCCGTTAAGGCCTCACTCCACTCTAAAATTACCTCAGGATCATCGACCTCAAAGGGCGGAAATTTGTTCAATCTAAGACCCCTAGGTACTCTATTAAGATATATATAGTGTTCAAAGGCCTCAATGCCCCATGTTAATCTCAAATCAGAGGTTAGCAATTTTTCCAGTGATTTAAATAGAGGTTCCATTCTAGGAATAAACCCCTCATTCCTCCCAGTAGAGAATACACATCTAAAAAGCTGCTTTGTAGCTTCAGCGTCATATAATGAACTGGATAGCACTGCATTATCCATGTTCATGTCTGTCATAATGAATATGACCAGGACCCGTTATTTTACTTGCTTGTACTAGTGGTTCCAAGTTATAAAATTCTTTACCACAATGTATATAATAGGGCTACGTTTTTTAAGGAAAGCAACACCAAAAGACAGGAAATCACTTAGAACATTGTCAGCACTCTCATCGCCCTGAAAACAGTGGCAACAGGAATTTTTAAATGCTTACATTTGCAAGAAATTAAGTAGGTTGTTTGCATTTTTTTAAACATAATATGTTTCTTATTATGTTTACTTCAATTTAACTTATTTGTTTTAAATAAAGGAGCACTATTTAATATCTCTTTAAGGCCATTCATATATAAAAAAAACACCGGTCTGCAAAAATCACAGACTATTATGTTACTGTATGTTTGTTTCCATAGTTCTGAGGAAGAAAAATACTTTCCATTCCAGAGCACCTGGAAATTACAGATTCTAGAAGCTATCCAAATACCATGTTACCTCAAAAGGGCAAGCTGTAAATATTATGTCTCTATAATGCCACTATACCTTAAGCTCTATGTTTAATTAAATATGCTAAATGCTTGGCTAAGAAAAAAACAAAACTAGATGAAAAGTAGTAGCTGTACCCAGCATGACCTGCAAGAATGAAGCTGCTCATTAGTTTCAATGGTGCTATTTAACAAAACATGTTTTACAGTGTGAATAAAGTTTAAAAGCCCACTATTGAAAACTGGAAACTATGGTATTTTTTATGCAACATATTAATATCCCATGCTGATAATTTAGATTTTAGGGCAAAACCTTGCAAAATTAAAAAAAAAAAAAAAGTGTCTGGGCGCAATATCAGGAGCTAAAGGTGAAGACTGAAATATCTGCAGATTATCTCAGGTCTGCAGCAACATCTATAACAATAAAAGGCTAGATTTAGCTAGATGACATTTTACTGAACCAATTTATATTAACTGATGCACAAGTGAACACCTATTATCCTATTATCAATTTTTCTTCGTTCTCTTGGCAACTTCATTTGAAAAAGCAGGAATGTAAGCTTACGAGCCAGCCCATCTTTGGTTCAGAACCCTGGATTGCGCTTGAGGATTGGTTTTAAATTGTAATACAAGCAAACAGACGCTCATGGTAAACTCTTGGTAGGAATTGTCTATAGCACAGATATTGCCATTAGTATATTAGGAGATACTCTGATGGCAATGTCTACGCTATAGAACTTTAAGTTTATTCTTTGACGGTCTTGACAGAGGCTTATTTAGAAGATGAAAACATTGACACTATAGATATGCCCTCTGTATATCCTCTGACGAAGATGGGAAACACAGCACTTTGAAACAAGCAAAGATTAATTCCGATTTAGACTACTTCTTTATTTGAACCTGATTCACTCTATAACTGTTGTAAGGAGGAACTGTACTAATTTCTGTTTACATTTACGAAACAGTCACTGCTTATACTAATGACTTACCATTGTGCAACAACTCATACCTTACCTCATAGCGATTGAGTTTTTTTTTTATTGTAAGTGCAGGACCGTTTGTTTTTATGCATATAAATAAACAGTATTATGCTATGTACCTTCCCCCTTTTTTCTCCTTCCTGAGCCTAATGAATAACAGCATTCAGGATTCAGCATAGAGAAGTCCTACTCCAGGAGACAAGGACAGATCCACAGGACGTGTATAATCTTTACTTTTACGTAACACCTCATTGTGATTAAGGTTTTCTATAGTAAGTGGACTACTTTTGGGGGTCTTACTGGATATTTAGTGATGGTGAAATAAGTGACCATATTACACTGCACACTGGATTGTTAAGCGGCATTCACATGCATGAGTCTTTTAGTGTCTTAAACAGTGTCAACGTTTCTGATTCTAAATAAGGCTCTGTCAAGACTTTCAAAGAAAAACAAAGTTCTATAGCACAGATGTTGCAATTAGTGCATAATGAGATACAATAATGGAAATGTCTACGCTATAGAACTTTGTTCTTTGAAAGTCGTGACAAATGCTTATTTAGCAGCCAAAACATCAACACTGTATAAGATGGATTTATAACAAAAATGTATTGGTTAATTCCTGTGAATGCCCTCCAATCAAATGACCACCTTAACCATATGTATGTATGTATGTATGTATGTATGTATGTATGTATGTGTATATATATATATATATATATTTACGCCTAGATTTAGAGTTCTGCGTTAGCCGTCAAAACCAGCGTTAGAGGCTCCTAACGCTGGTTTTGGGCTACCGCTGGTATTTAGAGTCGTGTAGGTAAAGGTCTAACGCTCACTTTGCAGCCGCAACTTTTCCATACCGCAGATCCCCCTACGCCATTTGCGTATCCTATCTTTTCAATGGGATCTTTCTAACGCCAGTATTTAGAGTCTTGGCTGAAGTGAGCGTTAGAACTCTAACGACAAAACTCCAGCCGCAGAAAAAAGTCAGGAGTTAAGAGCTTTCTGGGCTAACGCCGGTTCATAAAGCTCTTAACTACTGTGCTCTAAAGCACACTAACACCCATAAACTACCTATGTACCCCTAAACCGAGGTCCCCCCACATCGCCACCAATATATTTAATTTTTTTAACCCCTAATCTGCCGACCACAAACCGCCTCCACCTACGTTATCCCTATGTACCCCTAATCTGCTGCCCCTAACACCGCCGACCCCTATATTATATTTATTAACCCTTAATCTGCCCCCCAAAACGTCGCCGCCACCTACCTACAATAATTAACCCCTAATCTGCCGACCGGACCTCACTGTTACTATAATAAAGTTATTAACCCCTAAACCGCCTCACTCCCGCCTCAATAACCCTATAATAAATAGTATTAACCCCTAATCTCCCCTCCCTAATATCACCGACACCTAACTTCAAGTATTAACCCCTAATCTGCCGACCGGACCTCGCCGCTAGTCTATTAAATTTATTAACCCCTAAAGCTAAGTCTAACCCTAACACTAACAGCCCCCTAAGTTAAATATAATTTTTATCTAATGAAATAAATTAACTCTTATTAAATAAATTAATCCTATTTAAAGCTAAATACTTACCTGAAAAATAAACCCTAATATAGCTACAATATAACGAATAATTATATTGTAGCTATTTTAGGATTAATATTTATTTTACAGGCAACTTTGTAATTATTTTAACCAGGTACAATAGCTATTAAATAGTTAAGAACTATTTAATAGTTACCTAGTTAAAATAATTACAAAATTACCTGTAAAATAAATCCTAACCTAAGTTACAATTAAAACTAACACTACACTATCAATAAATTAATTAAATAAAATACCTACAATTATCTACAATTAAACCTAACACTACACTATCAATAAATTAATTAAATAAAATACCTACAAATAAATACAATTAAATAAACTAACTAAAGTACAAAAAATAAAAAAAGAACTAAGTTACAAAAAATAAAAAAATAATTTACAAACATATTAAAAATATTACAAGAATTTTAAGCTAATTACACCTACTCTAAGCCCCCTAATAAAATAACAAAGCCCCCCAAAATAAAAAAAATGCCCTACCCTATTCTAAAATTAAAATTGAAAAGCTCTTTTACCTTAGCAGCCCTTAAAAAGGGCCTTTTGCGGGGCATGCCCCAAAGAAAACAGCTCTTTTGCTTGTAAAAATAAACACAATACCACCCCCCAACATTACAACCCACCACCCACATACCCCTAATCTAACCCAAACCCCCCTTAAATAAACCTAACACTAAGCCCCTGAAGATCTTCCTACCTTGTCTTCACCACGCCGGGTATTACCGATCGGTCCTCCAGAGGCTCCCGAAGTCTTCATCCTATCCGGCAAGAAGAAGTCCAGAAGAGGCTCCAAAGTCTTCATCCTATCCGGGCAGAAGAGGCGATCTGGACCGGCAAACATCTTCATCCAAGCGGCATCTTCTATCTTCATCCATCCGAGGATGAGCGGCTCCATCTTCAAGACCTCCGGCGCGGATCCATCCTCTTCTTCCGACGTCCTAACACAGAATGAAGGCTCCTTTAATTCTGATTCTGATTCTATCAGCCAATGGGAATTAAGGTAGGAAAATTCTGATTGGCTGATGGAATCAGCCAATCAGATTCAAGTTCAATCCGATTGAACTTGAATCTGATTGGCTGATTCCACTGAATGTCAGGAAGCTCCGCAAGCTTCTTATGCAACAGTACCGATAAAGCCGAGATCTGTCCCCTTAGGGAACTGGCTGCAAGACTCTTATCCAGACCATCCTGGAGAAAGGCCAAAATCCTGTATACCTTGACCTTATGCCATGGGTATCCTCGTTCCTCACACCAGGACAAGTGGGTCCTCCACACCTTGTGGTAGATGCGTCTAGTGACAGGATTCCTGGCGTGGACGAGAGTGTCGATCACTCTCTCCGAAAAACCTCTTTTGGCTAAGACTAGGCATTCAATCTCCACGCAGTCAGCCTCAGAGAATCGAGATTTTGATGAAGAAAAAGACCTTGAACTAGCAAATCCTTGCGACAAGGTAACTTCCACGGCGGATATGACGACATCGCCACTAGATCCGCAAACCAAGTCCTCCGTGGCCACGACGGAGCAATCAGAATAGCCAAAGCTTGCTCCTGCTTGATGCGGGCCACTACTCGAGGCAGAAGAGGCAACGGTGCAAATATGTAGATTAGGCTGAAGTCCCAGGGTACCGCCAAGGCATCCTATCAGTTCCGCCTGGGGATCCCTGGATCGCGACCCGTATCTGGGTAGCTTGCAATTGATTCTGGGCGCCATTAGATCCATTTCTGGCGTCCCCCATCTGCTGCAGATCTCTGCAAACATCTCGGGTGGAGAGACCATTCCTCTGGATGAAACATCTGTCTGCTCAGAAAAGCCGCTTCCCAGTTGTCCACACCCGGAATGTGGATCGCTGAGAGCGAAACTCTGCCCATTCCAGAATCCGAGATACTTACCTCATTGCTAGGGAGCTTCTCGTCCCCCCCTGGTGGTTTATGTAAGCCACTGAGGTGATGTTGTCAGATTGGAAATGGGACGACCCCAGAAGGGGCAAAGCCTTCAGAGCATTGAATATCGCTCGAAGTTCCAGAATATTTATAGGTAGACTCGATTACTCTTGAGTCCATCTGCCTTGTGCCTTTCTGGCACCCCAAACGGCTCCCCATCCTGATAGATTCGCATCCGTGGTTACAATCTCCTAGGATAGTCTAAGGAAGGAAGTCCCCTGGGACAACTGGCCTGGTAGAGTCCACCAAGACAGGGACTCCCTCACCGGTCTGTCTAGAGATATCTGTTGGGACAAATCTGAATGATCGTCGTTCCATTGTTTCAACATGCACAGCTGAAGAGGTCTGAGATGAAACCTGATGAATGGAATGACACCTATGCTGGATACCATGAGCCCGATTAACTCCATAGACTTGGCCACAGATGTCCTGGAGGATGTCTGCAGGGCTAGACAGTTGGACGCAAGCTTACAACGTCTCTGGTCTGTCAGAAATATCTTCATCGTAGTATCTAGTATCGTACTCAGGAACTCCACCCTGTTGCTGTGGACCAATGAACTCTTTCCTCCGTTTATCTTCCACCTGTGGGATCGAAGTAGAGAGTTCTCGAATGATCCTCCGCCAGACTGTAAGACGGAGCCTGGACCAGGATATCTTCCAGATACGGAGCCACTGCAACCCCTCTGGCTCTCGCTACTACGAGAAGAGCTCCCAAAACTTTTGTAAAGACTCTTGGGGCCGTCACCAGACCAAACGGAAGGGCCACAAACTGGAAGTGCTGGTCCAGGAAAGCGAAACTTAGAAATTTGAAGTGATCCTTGTGGAACATGAAGGTAAGCATCGTTCAGGTCTATAGTCATCATGAATTGCCTCGCCTGAACCAGGGGAAAAATTGATCTAATCGTCTCCAACTTCAACGATGGGACTGACAAAAACTTGTTTAGGGCCTTTAGGTCTAGAATTGGACGAAACGTGCCCTCCTTCTTTGGGACCACGAAAAGGTTTAAATAATACCCCAGACCTTTTTCTGCTGGAGGAAATGGGACGATTACCCAGAGAGATGAGAGATCCCTCACAGATCCCAGGAAGGTGTCTCTATTTTCTGGTTTCAAAGAGATGTTTGACAGGAGGAACCTGCCTCTGGGAGGATACGATTTGAAACCTATCCTGTACCCCTGGGCGACGACCTCCAGGACCCAAGGGTCTGTAACGTCTCCCCTCCAGGCCCCTGCAAAAAGAGATAGTCTGTTCCCTACCTGGTTCGAGGATGGGTCGGGTGCCGCCCCTTCATGCCGACTTTGACTCGGCGGGCTTCTTGTTCTGCTTGGACTTATTCCAAGGGTTTGCTGGCTTCCAAGCTCCCTTGGATTGCTCAGATTTTGCGGAAGGCTGCTGGCGCTGACACTTGTCCGCACGAAAGGGACGAAAAGTAGCTCCCTTAGGTTTGGCTTTCTTATCCTGAGGTAAGAAGGCGCCCTTGCCAACAGTGACTGTAGATATGATAGAATACAGGCCCGGGCCAAACAAAACCTTCCCCTTTAATGGTAGGGAAAGCAAGCGGGACTTAGACGTCATGTCAGCAGACCACAATTTTAGCCACAGAGCCATGCGAGCTAAAACAGAAAACCCTGACGACTTGGCATTCAGGCGAATAATCTGCATGTTAGCATCACAAATGAACGAATGCGCTACCCTTAAGGCTTTGATTCGATCCAAAATCTCCTTGAGGGGGTCTCCACCTCGACCATTGCTGATAGTGCGTCACACCAATAGGTAGACGCACCACCCACCACAGCGACAGCCTCCGCCGGTTGAAACACGAACCCCGTCAGTTGGAACATCTTCCGCAACATGGACTCCATCTTTTTAAACATGAGTTCCTTAAAAGAGGAGCTATCCTCAAGTGGAATGGTCGTTCTCTTAGCGAGCGTGGAGATAGCACCATCCACCTTAGGGACGGCTCCCCACAATTCAAGCTGCACGTCCGGAACGGGGAAAAGCTATGAGGGAGAAAAGGGTGAACCTAGTTTCTCCCATTCATTTTTAATAATGTTAGCCATTTTGACAGGAACCGGGAAGGCCTGAGGCACTACCCTGTCCTTGTAAACCCTATTCAAGTTTCCTCCGGTAGTTTCGGTTTCCGGAACCCTTAGCGTAGTAAGCACTTCCTTCAGCAGGAAATGCATCTTAAATTTGAAATCTGGCTCCTCCGCGGACGGAGGCCTAGAAGTAGCCGATTCCGACTCAGAAGTGACATCCTCCGCTAAGTCGGAATTGTCCTCCACCGTGGTTAATCTGTCCGAGATATCCAGCCGAGTCAAAGACCCCTGAGACGGATAGCATCGCCATACCTTCCGCTTAGTAGGATGAGGCATCGCATTTATGGCCACAGAAACCGCCGTCTGCAATTGATCGGCGAAGTCTGGTGGCCAAAGGGCAACTCCCGCAGGAGGGTTAGTAGTGCCCTGGGGAACTGCTTGTGTAATCGGAGATATTTGTAGGGAACGCACCTCGCGGGCCGTCCACCCTCAGAGGTGGACGGCTCAGGTGTACTAAATGCTTTATTCTTTTTAGAAGTAGTAATATTGTCATAACATGTGGAACAAAGCTCACTCTCACTCCTCACAGTATACACAGTTAGTAGTTTTAGATAAGAAAGCAATATCCTCCAACATATCAGAGTCCTCCACAGCTTGCGCCTTTATTACGGACTTGATTATAGAGTAAATGGCACCTTTATATCCCAATGGCCGGGGCACTCACCACCTCCTATGAACTGGACTACAAGAAACAGCTTTCATCTCCTTAGAACATAGGTTGAGAAAGAGGAAGTTACTGAGGTCACACCCGGTCACATGAAATGCCATGCAGGACCGCCCCTGCACTGAGCGAAAGGCGCCACAAAACCCGCCTCAATCTCGCTCTAACTGTTCCACATTGACAGAGCCTCATCTCACACAAGTACAGCAAAAAACACAATAAACATTATTATGTATAATAAAATCCCCCCTGTTCAATAACCCCCTTCCTTACCCTAGATTCTATACAGATAAAAGTAGTCACACTGTGACCCTGTCTTCTTGCGTTATCACATACTGTATATATATATATATATATATATATATATATATAATGAAATTATCTTACCAAAATCAACGCCGTAGCACAGGAGCACGGCCCTTCAAGGGTGACAGGTTAGTAGCGTCGCTCCTGACATGGACTTGAGAATAAAAGAAGGCAGCTCTGATTGCTTAAGGAGCTGTTAATATAAGTTGGGATGGTTTCGCAGAAGAAGTTCCCCCTGCATCTCTGCACTCTAACTTTCAACCATGCTCTCACTGAGAGGCTGACAGGACTACTTAAAACTCCAGTTCCATTGTGAAGAGTACTACCCTTCATAAGAGACTACTCCGAATCTTCCGACACTTCTCTGCCAACCTCCTGTGACGAAAGGCAAAGAATGACTGGGGGATGAGGGAAGTGGGGGAGGTATTTAAGCCTTTGGCTGGGGTGTCTTTGCCTCCTCCTGGTGGCCAGGTTCTAAATTCCCACAAGTGATGAATGAAGCAGTGGGCTCTCCTTCCCTTTAGATGGAAATCATATTCGATAGAAACTCAGAAATTAATAATCCGTCCTTTCCATCATTCACTATATGTACAAGAAAAAATGTTAAGAGGTGATCTCCCTCAGTTCTGATTATAATAATTGAAAAAGATGGCTTGGGGGTGGGCGACAGAGGAATGATGAGCCAGAGATTTTTTCTTCTCTCTTCCCTAGTTTCTAGTTATCCAGCATCTATTTTTCAATATCCAATTCATGGCTAAAAAACATTATTTATGCTTACCTGATAAAATGTATTTCTCTTGTGGTGTATCCAGTCCACGGGTTCATCCATTACTTGTGGGATATTCTCCTTCCCAACAGGAAGCTGCAAGAGGACACCCACAGCAGAGCTGTCTATATAGCTCCTCCCCTAACTGCCACCCCCAGTCATTCGACCGAAGACAAGCAAGAAAAAAAGGAGAAAATATAGGGTGCAGTGGTGACTGTAGTTTAAAAATAAAAAAAAAAACACCTGCCTTAAAATGACAGGGCGGGCCGTGGACTGGATACACCACAAGAGAAATAAATTTATCAGGTAAGCATAAATTTTGTTTTTTCTTGTAAAGGTGTATCCAGTCCACGGGTTCATCCATTACTTGTGGCATACCAATACCAAAGCTTTAGGACACGGATGAAGGGAGGGACAAGGCAGGAACTTAAACGGAAGGCACCACTGCCTGTAAGACCTTTCTCCCAAAAATAGCCTCCGAAGAAGCAAAAACAGAATTTATGCTTACCTGATAAATTACTTTCTCCAACGGTGTGTCCGGTCCACGGCGTCATCCATTACTTGTGGGATATTCTCCTCCCCCACAGGGAAAGGCAAGGAGAGCACACAGCAAGAGCTGTCCATATAGTCCCTCCCAGGCTCCGCCCCCCCAGTCATTCGACCGACGGTTAGGAGAAAAAAGGAGAAACTATAGGGTGCCGTGGTAACTGTAGTGTATAGAGAAAGAAATTTTTCAAACCTGATTAAAAAACCAGGGCGGGCCGTGGACCGGACACACCGTTGGAGAAAGTAATTTATCAGGTAAGCATAAATTCTGTTTTCTCCAACATTGGTGTGTCCGGTCCACGGCGTCATCCATTACTTGTGGGAACCAATACCAAAGCTTTAGGACACGGATGAAGGGAGGGAGCAAATCAGGTTACCTAAACAGAAGGCACCACGGCTTGCAAAACCTTTCTCCCAAAAATAGCCTTCGAAGAAGCAAAAGTATCAAATTTGTAGAATTTTGGCAAAAATGTGCAGAGAAGACGAAGTCGCTGCCTTACATAACTGATCAACAGAAGCCTCGTTCTTGAAGGCCCATGTGGAAGTCACAGCCCTAGTAGAGTGAGCGGTGATTCGTTCAGGAGGCTGCTGTCCGGCAGTCTCATAAGCCAATTGGATAATGCTTTTCAGCCAGAAAGAAAGAGAGGTAGCAGTAGCTTTTTGTCCTCTCCTCTTACCAGAATAAACGACAAACAAAGAAGAAGTTTGTCTGAAATCCTTTGTTGCTTCTAAATAGAACTTTAAAGCACGGACTACATCTAAATTGTGTAACAAACTTTCTTTCTTTGAAACTGGTAATCGGACACAAAGAAGGAACAACTATTTCCTGGTTAATATTCTTGTTGGAAACAACTTTTGGAAGAAAACCAGGCTTGGTACGCAAAATAACCTTATCTGAATGGAACACCAGATAGGGTGGATCACACTGCAAAGCAGATAGTTCAGAAACTCTTCTAGCAGAAGAAATAGCAACCAAAAACAGAACTTTCCAAGATAGTAACTTGATATCTATGGAATGTAAGGGTTCAAACGGAACCCCTTGAAGAACTGAAAGAACTAAATTTAGACTCCAGGGAGGAGTTAAAGGTCTGTAAACAGGCTTGATTCTGACCAAAGCCTGTACAAAAGCTTGTACATCTGGCACAGCTGCCAGTCGTTTGTGTAACAACACGGATAAAGCAGAAATCTGTCCTTTTAGAGAACTCGCTGACAACCCTTTATCCAAACCCTCTTGGAGAAAGGAGAGAATCTTAGGAATTTTAATCTTACTCCAGGAGAATCCCTTGGATTCACACCAACAGATATATTTTTTCCATATTTTATGGTAAATCTTTCTAGTCACAGGTTTTCTGGCTTGAACCAGAGTATCTATCACTGAATTTGAAAACCCACTCTTGGATAAAATCAAGCATTCAATTTCCAAGCAGTCAGCTGTAGAGAAACTAGATTTGGATGTTCGAATGGACCTTGTACTAGAAGATCCTGTCTCAAAGGTATCTTCCACGGTGGAGCCGATGACATATTCACCAGGTCTGCATACCAAGTCCTGCGTGGCCACGCAGGAGCTATCAGAATCACAGAGGCCTTCTCCTTTTTGATCCTGGCTACGAGCCTGGGAAGGAGAGGGAACGGTGGAAACACATAAGCTAGGTTGAACGACCAAGGCGCCACTAATGCATCCACTAGAGTCGCCTTGGGATCCCTGGATCTGGACCCGTAGCAAGGAACCTTGAAGTTCTGACGAGACGCCATCAGATCCATGTCTGGAATTCCCCATAATTGAGTCAACTGGGCAAAGACCTCCGGGTGGAGTTCCCACTCCCCCGGATGGAAAGTCTGACGACTCAGATAATCCGCTTCCCAGTTGTGATGGGATGTGAATTGCAGATAGATGGCAGGAGTGATCCTCCGCCCATTTGATGATCTTGGATACCTCTCTCATCGCCAAGGAACTCCTTGTTCCTCCCTGATGGTTGATGTAAGCTACAGTCGTCATGTTGTCTGACTGGAATCTTATGAATCCGGCCTTCACTAATTGAGGCCAAGCCCAGAGAGCATTGAATATCGCTCTCAGTTCCAGGAAGTTTATCGGAAGAAGAGACTCTTCTCGAGACCATAGACCCTGAGCTTTCAGGGAATCCCAGACCGCGCCCCAGCCTAATAGACTGGCGTCGGTCGTGACAATGACCCACTCTGGTCTGCGGAAACTCATTCCCCCAGACAGGTGATCCTGATTCAACCACCAACGGAGTAAGTCTCTGGTCACCTGGTCTACTTGAATCTATGGAGACAAGTCTGCATAGTCCCCATTCCACTGATTGAGCATGCACAGATGTAATGGTCTTAGATGAATTTGAGCAAAAAGAACTATGTCCATTGCTGTAACCATCAATCCTACTACTTCCATGCACTGAGCTATGGAAGGCTGCAGAATAGAGTGAAGAACTTGACAAGAGTTTAGCAGCTTTGACTTTCTGACTTCTGTCAGGAAGATCTTCATTTCTAAAGAATCTATTATTGTTCCCAAAAAGGGAACTCTTGTTGACGGAGACAGGGAACTCTTTTCTACGTTCACCTTCCACCCGTGAGATCTGAGAAATGCTAGAACAATGTCTGTATGAGTCTTTGCCTTGGAAAGAGACGACGCTTGATTTAGAATGTCGTCTAGATAAGGTGCCACTGCAATGCCCCTCGGTCTTAGAACCGCCAGAAGGGACCCTAGCACCTTTGTGAAAATTCTGGGAGCAGTGGCTAAACCGAACGGAAGAGCAACGAACTGGTAATGTTTGTCCAGAAAGGCGAACCTTAGGAACTGATGATGATCTTTGTGGATAGGAATATGTAGGTACGCATCCTTTAAATCCACGGTAGTCATATATTGACCCTCCTGGATTGTAGGTAAAATTGTTCGAATGGTTTCCATTTTGAACGATGGAACTCTGAGAAATTTGTTTAGAATTTTTAAATCCAGAATTGGTCTGAAAGTTCCCTCTTTTTTGGGAACTACAAACAGATTTGAGTAAAAACCCCTGACCTTGTTCCACAGTTGGAACTGGGTGTATCACTCCCATCTTTAACAGGTCTTCTACACAATGTAAGAATGCCTGTCTCTTTATTTGGTTTGAATATAAGTGATACATGTGGAACCTTCCCCTTGGGGGTAGTTCCTTGAATTCTAGAAGATAACCCTGAGAGACTATTTCTAGTGCCCAGGGATCCTGAACATCTCTTGCCCAAGCCTGAGCAAAGAGAGAGAGTCTGCCCCCTACTAGATCCGGTCCCGGATCGGGGGCTACCCCTTCATGCTGTTTTGGTAGCAGCAGCAGGCTTCTTGGCCTGTTTACCCTTGTTCCAGCCTTGCATTGGTTTTCAAGCTGGTTTGGTCTGGGAAGTGTTACCCTCTTGTGTAGAGGCTGCAGAGTTGGAAGCTGGTCCGTTCCTGAAATTCTTAGCCTTGAAAGGTCTATCTTGTGGGAGGGCATGGCCCTTTCACCTAGTGATGTCTGAAATAATCTCTTTCAATTCTGGCCCAAAAAGGGTCTTAACTTTGAAAAGGATATTAAGCAATTTTGTCTTGGAAGATACATCCGCCGACCAAGACTTTAGCCAGAGCGCTCTGCGCGCCACAATTGCAAACCCTGAATTTTTCGCCGCTAACCTCGCTAACTGCAAAGCGGCGTCTAAAATAAAGGAATTAGCTAAGTTAAGGTGCGTGAATTCTGTCCATGACTTCCTCATACGGAGTCTCCCTACTGAGTGACTTTTCCAGTTCCTCGAACCAGAACCACGCCGCTGTAGTGACAGGAATAATGAACGAAATAGGTTGAAGGAGGTAACCTTGCTGTACAAAAATCTTTTTAAGCAAACCCTCCAATTTTTTATCCATAGGATCTTTGAAAGCACAATTGTCCTCAATAGGAATGGTCGTGCGCTTGGCTAGAGTAGAAACCGCCCCCTCGACCTTAGGGACTGTTTGTCATGTGTCCTTCCTGGGGTCGACCATAGGGAACAATTTCTTAAATATAGGAGGAGGGACAAAAGGTATGCCTGGCTTCTCCCACTCCTTATACACTATGTCCGCCACCCGTTTAGGTATCGGAAAAGCATCAGGGTGCACCGGGACCTCAAGGAACTTGTCCATCTTGCACAATTTTTTTGGGATGACCAGATTGTCACAATCATCCAGAGTAGATAGCACCTCCTTAAGTAATGCGCGGAGATGCTCTAATTTAAATTTAAATGTCACAACATCAGGTTCTGCCTGCTGAGAAATTCTTCCTATCAGAAATTTCCCCATCTGACAAACCCTCCCTCACTGCCACTTCAGATTGGTGTGAGGGTATGACAGAAAAATTATCATCAGTGCCCTCCTGCTCTACAGTGTTTAAAACAGAGCAATCGCGCTTTCTCTGAAATGCTGGCATTTTGGATAAAATATTAGCTATGGAGTTATCCATTACTGCCGTCAATCGCTGCATAGTAAAAAGCATTGGCGCGCTAGAAGTACTAGGGGTCGCCTGCGCGGGCATAACTGGTATAGACACAGAAGGAGATGATGTAGAACTATGTCTACTTCCTTCATCTGAGGAATCATCCTGGGCAACTTTACAATTTGTGACAGTACTGTCCTTACTTTGTTTGGACGCTATGGCACAATTATCACACATATTTGAAGGGGGAACCACATTGGCTACCATACATACAGAACATGATCTATCTGAAGGTACAGACATGTTAAACAGACTTAAACTGGTTAATAAAGCACAAAAACCGTTTTAAAATAAAACCGTTACTGTCTCTTTAAATGTTAAACAGGGCACACTTTATTAATGAATATGTGAAAAACTATGAAGGAATTATCCAATCTTTACCACAGTGTCTTAATACATTCAAAGTATTGCACCCCAATTTTCAAGCTGTTAACCCTTAAAATGTGGAAACCGGAGTCGTTTTAGCCCCTAAAAGTGTCTACCAGTTTATAGCCCATAATAAGCCCTTTATTCTGATTTTTGACTAAGAAAATGGCTTACCGATCCCCATGAGGGAAAAATGACAGCCTTCCAGCATTACACAGTCTTGTTAGAAAAATGGCTAGTCATACCTTGAGCAGAAAAGTCTGCAAACTGTTCCCCCCAACTGAAGTTCTCTCATCTCAACAGTCCTGTGTGGGAAACAGCAATTGATTTTAGTTACTGCTGCTAAAATCATACACCTCTTTAACACAGAACTCTTCATCTCTTTCTGTTTCAGAGTACATAGTACATACCAGCACTATTTTAAAATAACAAACTCTTGATAGAAGAATAAAAAACTACAACTAAACATCACAAACTCCTCACCATCCCCGAGGAGATGCTACTTGTTCAGAGCGGAAAGGAGAATGACTGGGGGGGCGGAGCCTGGGAGGGACTATATGGACAGCTCTTGCTGTGTGCTCTCCTTGCCTTTCCCTGTGGGGGAGGAGAATATCCCACAAGTAATGGATGACGCTGTGGACCGGACACACCAATGTTGGAGAAAGTATCAAATTTATAGAATTTAGAAAAGGTATGAAGCGAAGACCAAGACGCCGCCTTACAAATCTGTTCAACAGAGGCCTCATGTTTAAAAGCCCATGTGGAAGCTACTGCTCTAGTAGAATGAGCAATAATTCTTTCAGGAGGCTGCTGGCCAGTAGTCTCATAAGCTAAGCATATTATACTTCTTAGCCAAAAAGAAAGAAGTTGCCGAAGCCTTTTGGCCTCTCCTCTGTCCAGAGTAGACAACAAACAAAGCAGATGTTTGACGAAAATCCTTCGTAGCTTGTAAATAAAACTTTAAAGCACGAACCACATCAAGATTGTGTAGACGTTCCTTCTTTGAAGAAGAATTAGGACATAGTGAAGGAACAACAATCTCCTGATTGATATTCTTATTAGATACCACCTTAGGAAGAAACCCAGGTTTGGTACGTAACACTACCAAATCTGCATGGAAAATCAGATAAGGGGAATCACATTGTAAAGCAGATAACTCCGAAACTTTTCGAGCCGAGGAGATAGCTACTAGAAACAGAACTTTCCAAGATAAAAGCTTAATATCTATGGAATGCAAAGGTTCAAACGGAACCCCTTGAAGAACTTTAAGAACTAAATTTAAACTCCATGGCGGAGCAACAGGTTTAAACACAGGCTTGATTCTAAGAGGGGGTTCCACAATGGCTTCTAAACATAATGAACAAGGAGTTTCCTCTATGTCAGACATGTTTAACAGACTAGTAATGAGACCAGCAAGCTTGGAAAACACTTTAATAAATGTGAAAAAAGCAATAATAAAAAATGGTACTGTGCGTTTAAGAGAAAAAAAACTACCACATAAACTGAAAAACAGTGAAAAAAAGTAGTAAACTCAACAAATTTTTTACTGTGTGTATAAGGGACTTAAGCAGCATTGCACCCACTTGCAAATGGATGATTAACCCCTCAGGCCCAAAAACGAATTAGAAAAACTTAAAACCTGTTAACAAACAGTCAAACACACTGCCACAGCCCTGCTGTGGCTCCTACCTGCCCTTAAAAACGATTTTTTGCAGGAACAAAACCCTCTATAGAGGTCCTATAAGCCAGAGGACTCCTTCAGGGAAGCTGGATGTCTCAGACTGAAAACGAAAATAGGCCCCTCCCACCATGCACTCAAAGTCAGAGGGCCTTAAAAAGGTACTCCTAGGAGTAATCTAACAAGCCATGTGGAAATTAGGCCCCAAATAAAGATTTATCACCCTCAGAGAAAAAACGTTTTTATCTATAAATCATGCAAACGTTTTTACACTAAGTAATATAGGTTTTAACATGAATATTATCCCTTTTTGCAAGCATGACCCCAGTTGTTGTTAAATCACTGTATCAGGCTTACCTTAAATATACCAGGCACTGTCAGCATTTTCTAGACCTTATCATCTCTCTAGAAAAAAATATACTGAACATACCTCAAAGCAGGCAATCTGCAAACCGTCCCCCCAACTGAAGTTTTCTTTCCATACTCTTCAGTTATGTGTGAGAACAGCAATGGACCTTAGTTACAAACCGCTAAGATCATCAAACCTCCAGGCAGAAGTCTTCTTCCAATTTCTGCCTGAGAGTAAAAACAGTACAACGCCGGTACCGTTTAAAAATAACAAACTTTTGATTGAAGGTAAAAACTACATTAAGTCACCACATCTCTCTTGATACTTCCTTTCTTGTCGAGAGCTGCAAGAGAATGACTGGGGGTGGCAGTTAGGGGAGGAGCTATATAGACAGCTCTGCTGTGGGTGTACTCTTGCAGCTTCCTGTTGGGAAGGAGAATATCCCACAAGTAATGGATGAACCCGTGGACTGGATACACCTTTACAAGAGAAAAAATATTCTGTCGGTCGTTTAACGATAACTAAATGATTAATTAAGACTGATGATTTCTCTGCTCAATTGAATTTGTATTTTGCTTTCTTAAATGATTCTGAAATACTTTGATTTTGACTTTCTGTCAACTTATCAAAACATTCTGTTATGTACGCACTTTATGGTATTGGGTTTGCTTCTAATGTATACCCTGAAATGGATTATAAATAAATAATAAATAAAAAAAAGATCAGAAAAAGCCTAATTTCTTACTTATTCACCCAGTATTCCCCAGTCTTTTACTAGTCTGAGATCAGTGGATAGTTTCACCCCAAATAATCTTTATGATTTCCCTAATTTCCCTTTAAGAATTGATTTTTCCTTGATCATGCACCTATTTTTTTTTTATTTTTTTTTTAAAAAGACATTTTCTTTGTTATATTAAAACAATGTATTAATTTGTTTAGTATGCACAGAAGTGAGGATTAATAAACCAAGTTTTATTGATCTTGCAAAATATAATAAAACAACTATGTTCCCCCCTGATCACTCATAATTTCAAGTCTTCTTTAATCTGTGTCAACAATTATTGCTGAATGATTGTCTGTGATGTCTGGCGGCTTATCTCTAGTCCAAAGTGCAGAGCTATTTACTGCTCCAAACTCTACTGCAAGACTCTGCTAAATTGTGTTGAACTAAACTCTGTTTCTAAAAAAAAAAAAAAAGGGTGTTTCCATAAAAAAAACATATAGTACCAGATTACGAGTGGAGCACAAATGTTTGCACGTAAGCTATATTGGGATTTTGCAACCGTTTGCACGCAGGTTAAATTGCGCTGGTATTACAAGTAGAAACTAAACACGATCGCTTGTGCGCAATTCAAGTTAACAGTTGTCGGATTAGCGTGTACTCAGAGCAGTGGTTAACTGTTTTGCAAAACAAAAAAGTGTCACAAAACACATTAAAATACTTTACAAAAGTACACTTATAATAACGCCATTGAATAATAAAAAAATATACATATTGTACACAAAAGTTATAAGGGCTCAAAGATATGAGGTCTCAGGTGTTAAGGCGAAAAAAAGCAGCCAAAGGGCTTTAACACAGAGAACTCTTCATATCAGGTTAGCGCCCTTAAGAACATGAGTTCTGTTTTTTTTCCCACTTTTTTTTCTCCATCGACTTCCATGGAGAATAGGTTATCGTGCACAATATTTTAATTGCGCTAGAAGTAAACTGTGCATGTCACATTAGCGCGAGCATGTAATTTTTTACTTTCAGCTTGTAATATGAGCACAATCCAATGCACACAAAAACTTCTAGCACAGTTAGCGCTAAATATCGCTCTACTCGTAATCTGGCCCTTAACATATAAGGATTACAGGAGCAATTCACACATTCTAATGCTTACTACAGTTCCCATGGGGAAAAAAATACAAAAAGCTGAACAGATATTCAAAACAAAATAGGTTATAATAGGTATGATCTTAAGATAATGGTCTAAAACTATACTGAACTGCAATGTCTGCCCATCGGTATCAAATGCCATTAAAATGTTATATTGTTATTATGTTAGACATTTGTTAAACTGAATTTCCCTACTACATTTAACATCTTCTCAATACCTCCTATATCTCCTAAGGTAATTTCTTGTGTTGCACCCACTCAACATGTGACCCAAACAGATTCTCATGCTGCTTAAACTTGTTTTATTTGTAGATGTCTGCAATTTTCTTAAAGGGACCAAGTACTTGAAAATTGTTATTGTTCAAAAAACATAAAATTATGATTACCTGATAATTTTCATTTCTTCAGATGGAAAGAGTCCACAGCTGCATTCATTACTTTTGGGAATTAAGAACCTGGCCACCAGGAAGAGGCAAAGACATGCCATGCCAAAGGCTTAAATACTCCTCCCACTTCCCTCATTCTCCCATCATTCTGCAGAGGAACAAGGAACAGTAGAAGAAATATCAGGGTGAAAAAGGTGCCAGAAGAATAAAATAAGAGACCCCCCACAGAACAAATACGGGTGGGGAGCTGTGGACTGAAGAAAAGAAAATGATCAGGTAAGCATAAGTTAAGTTTTTCTTCATAAATGGAAAGAGCCCACAGCTGCAATCATTACTTTTGGGAAAACAATACCCAAGCTATAGAGGACACTGAATGCAAAAACGGGAGGGTACAATAGGCGGACCATTCTTAGGGCACCAGGCCTGAAAAAAAACACAACCCAACCAAACCTCGCTTCGTTGGAGCCGGGCAAAAAAGCAAGAAAGAAAAAGCCACAAGGACACTGACCCACAGATAGTCTGAAGGCCTAACTAGAGACCGCAAAGCAGACTCACTGAGTTAACACTCCTCTAGGAGAACTGTCGCCCAGCAGTCGGTCCCCACACAACCCTTACTAGTACAGTACCAAAATCCCCCAAAAGTGAGAAGACAAGGGAGAACCAAAGGGATACCCAAAAGGTACAGCAAAATCCAATAAATGAAAAGCCCCCTTCAAAAGAAGGCCAAGTCCACAGAGATGCGAATGGATCCCGTGAACGAGGTGAGACAACGCCCAACCCATAAGGAGCAACTGGGCATCCCCAAGGAGAAAAAACAATCTCCCAAATATCGTGCAACAGCACCGAAAAGACAGCTGAAGACAAAGTCCTCAAAACATCAGAACTCAGATACTGAGCGAACAGAAAAATTACAAGTAGCAAACGCAGAAGATAAACATCAGAGTCCAGTACCACGCTGCCATCTGTAGGAAGACACAGAGAAAAACACTCTCCGAAAGGAAAAAGCGGCCAAACTACTAGCAGATTGCCCAACCTCCAAGGCAGAGGACACACTACAGGCAATCAAGGCCGCCAAAAGAAACAATCAGTAACACTAAGGGTGTGTTACTACTAGGGGGCGCACAGAACCCTATATGATTACTATGAAAATAGGCTAAGAGAGAAGAGAACAATAAATTACATGTAATAACTATAATAAAATATACTATACGAAATAATGTAAACAAATAAGAAACAATTCTTATAAATATGGGACTATGAGAAACATAGGATACAACACAAATAATAGCAAATACAGTAATAAGAAATTCCTGAAAGGTTCTTATCTGGAAATGCTGTCTTCTTCTGCAATGTTATATAGATGGTAAATGTCCCAATTGGGATGGGAATAGTCCCAAATGATGAATGTGATCAAATACCAGGATGATCAATGATCAGGAACACCGATGATGACTGGAGTCAGCTGCTTTGTCAGGGAAATCAGGATCTAAGAGCAAGTTTTCTCTGTGAAAAAATCACAAAAAGACAAAGGCGCCTCCTGGTGTAATACAGTTGGTGAAATAGATTTGTTAGGTTATCAAAAAGGTACTAACAAGTGGAGCAGCACCCAATTGTGCTAAATCAAACAGACTGGGATCGCACAGTGTCCCAGCTCACTGACACTGCAAGGAAACTGGTTTCTCCAACGTCTTGCCGGACTGACAGAGCTCAGACTCTCACAAAGAGGTTTACATAAAACCAAATTTTATTACTAAAATAAAAATCTCAGTGTCTCATGACACTAGATATTAAAAGAACAAGCAACGCGTTTCTCAGACTGCTGTCTGTTTCATCAGGCTTCTATTGATACAATGAGAGTACTGGCTTAAATAAAAACATATGACCAATCCCAGTTCATTAAAAAAAAGGAAAAAGTGGCCAAACTACTAGCAGATTGCCCAACCTCCAAGGCAGAGGACACACTACAGGCAATCAAGGCCGCCAGACCTACTCACAGATCTCACGGGGGAAGAGGCACAGAACCTCTAACAAAAAGGTCCACTGGCACCCCCAAGACCTGAGTATGAACAACAGATCTCAGATCCTACACCTAGCCGGACCAGCCCAAGCAACGGCAGATCTAAAAGCAAAGGAACAGAAAGGAACTCCAAGACCGGCTTCAAAAGGGCGGAAGAATGGACACAGCCACTTCAATCTAAAGACTATCGAGCAGGCATTAGACCTAAAGAGATCTAGCAAAGCTACCTGACTAAGTCTCAATGAGGAGCCAACAGCTCCCCAGATGGAAAGGAACAACTCAAGGAGCAGCCCAATCCCTGAACCAGATAAAAATATCTGTTCCAACCTCCCGAACATAGGAGAGGCCCCTAAAAAAGAAGCCACCCCTCCGTAAGGAGGACAACGAGCCCCCTGAAGAGGAGAGCATCGATAAACACCTGCCCTAAGACAGGAAGTCGTAGGAAGAACCGAGAGGACACAAGGCCACGTCACTGATGAACACGGAAAGAACCTCTTAAAACATTGTGCTAGCACACATACCAGGCGCAAAAGTGACAGCTGAGCAATCGCAAACCTTCCATTTGCTAGGCAGGAAAGCTTACCATCAGGTCACACTAGTTGGCTGTCCCAAGGAAACCGTATCGTCCGCACAAGACAAGCCCCAAGGAGCCCCGGCTCTTAGTACATTTGGCCAAGTTGTAAAACAGAACATCGGCTAAGCCCAAGTAACCCGGAAACTGGAACCCCCAGGCCAATCCTAAGATCATAGGTCCGGTAACATTCCACAGCGGGATCTACAAAAAGAAAACACAGAGGAAAACCCTTGACAACCGGAAGATTAGGACAGAAATCCGGGCCCCACAAATGTTTAGATTAAACAGTCTTCCAGGAACATAAATCCCTCGTCTGATATAAAAAAAACAGACCTCCCAGGGAAAAATCCAGAATAACCCGGATAACAAGAGCAAGAAGCCCTTGCACGTCCCGACCCAAAGGGAAGAGACCACCCCTTGCAGGAGTCCAACACTCCAAAGAGCCAAGGCCATAAAAGGACACTAGAGTTAACAGGCGTCCAAGCAACATTAACATGATTGTGCTTGAAAAGCGCGCTAATCCCCCTTAAGAGACACAATGCGCTGCTGATTTTATCAACCTCAAAAGGAGGAAGGCTGAGTAGACCTCGCCGGGGATCTAACTAGCAACCCTCGGTTTGCTACAGTACAGAGTAGCCTCAGAGCATTAGTATGCCAAGCTAGCTGTCCAGCTAGCCATGAGCGCCATACACAAGGGGAAGAGTGAGGACAAGTCACCCGAACAGAGCAAAAGCAAGCCTCCACCTCACCTCAGATTTGAAGTCAGAGGACAGTAAAACATGGGTTTGGATAGCAAAACCTGAACCATATGAGTGGAAAACCACTATGACCTCTTCTATCCCAAGAAGGAGATGCAGAGCATTCCCAACACCAGGAAAGGACCACTAACCGGAGCCCAAAGAAGACCTCACTGTCCAATGTCCCGAAAAAGGAAGAACTAACTCCCAAAGGGAATCAAAGTCCCCCAAAGGTGACCCATCCACAAGGAGAAAAAGGACAAAATCCAAGAGGTCTCAATGAAGAAGAGAACCACTAAAGGAACAAGGCCAAAAAGGACAATTTCCTAAAGCAACACCGCCCGACCGGTTAAAAAAGACGCTAAACCCTATAATTTTCCCACCACGTGGGAAGGAATACTCTAGATTCCGAGGGCAGCGGAAGCAACAGAGAGTGACGCAGCAAAATTCACTGATCCAGTCACCAAAGAGATGGCTATTTAGGACTGAAACAATCCCGAGAGCCGCACAGACCCGTAAGTCCTCTTGAGAACGCTTAGCTGAAACTTGTACAATAAATATAAAATAAAGCTAAGAGCACTCGACACCCCCGCCTGACCAGCAAGGCATAATAGGCGCCACGTGTCTGACTAAGCCGCGAGACAGAAGGACTGAACCCAATCAGGACCAGCCTGCAACCAGGGTCATAACTGTCAAGCTGGCTAAATCCTCAACCAGGAGAAAACAGACAAACATGGGACTAATGTGTCCCTAACAACTTCCATAGAAGCAAACAGCGAGTATCGATACCAGTTATTTTTAAGTTCCCGCAGGAAACATACGGCTAGATTTGGAGTTTTGTCGGTAACGACCCGAAAAACTAACGCCGGCTTTTTTCTGGCCGCACCATAAAAATAACTCTGGTATTGAGAGTCCACATAAAGGCTGCGTTAGGCTCCAAAAAAGGAGCGTAGAGCATTTTAAACGCAGCTTCAACTCTCGATACCAGAGTTGCTTACGGACGCGGCCAGCCTCAAAAACGTGCTCGTGCACGATTCTCCCATAGGAAACAATGGGGCTGTTTGAGCTGAAAAAAAACCTAACACCTGCAAAAAAGCCGCGTTCAGCTCCTAACGCAGCCCCATTGTTTTCTATGCGGTAACACTTCCTACGTCTGCACCTAACACTCTAACATGTACCCCGAGTCTAAACACCCCTAACCTTACACTTATTAACCCCTAATCTGCCGCCCCTGCTATCGCCGCCCCTGCATATTATTATTAACCCTTAATCTGCCGCTCCGTAAACCGCCGCTACTTACATTATCCCTATGTACCCCTAATCTGCTGCCCTAACATCGCAGACCCCTATATTATATTTATTAACCCCTAATCTGCCCCCCACAACGTCGCCTCCACCTGCCTACACTTATTAACCCCTAATCTGCCGACCGGACCTGAGCGCTACTATAATAAAGTTATTAACCCCTAATCCGCCTCACTAACCCTATAATAAATAGTATTAACCCCTAATCTGCCCTCCCTAACATCACCGACACCTAACTTCAATTATTAACCCCTAATCTGCCGACTAGAGCTCACCGCTATTCTAATAAATGTATTAACCCCTAAAGCTAAGTCTAACCCTAACACTAACACCCCCCTAAGTTAAATATAATTTTAATCAAACGAAATTAATTAACTCTTATTAAATAAATTATTCCTAATTAAAGCTAAATACTTACCTGTAAAATAAATCCTAATATAGCTACAATATAAATTATAATTATATTATAGCTATTTTAGGATTAATATTTATTTTACAGGTAACTTTGTATATATTTTAACCAGGTACAATAGCTATTAAATAGTTAAGAACTATTTAATAGCTAAAATAGTTAAAATAATTACAAATTTACCTGTAAAAGAAATCCTAACCTAAGTTACAATTAAACCTAACACTACACTATCAATAAATTAATTAAATACAATTCCTACAAATAAATACAATTACATAAACTAACTAAAGTACAAAAAATAAAAAAGAACTAAGTTACAAAAAATAAAAAAATATTTACAAACATAAGAAAAATATTACAACAATTTTAAACTAATTACACCTACTCTAAGCCCCCTAATAAAATAACAAAGCCCCCCAAAATAAAAAAATGCCCTACCCTATTCTAAATAACTAAAGTTCAAAGCTCTTTTACCTTACCAGCCCTGAACAGGGCCCTTTGCGGGGCATGCCCCAAGAAGTTCAGCTCTTTTGCCTGTAAAAAAAAACATACAATACCCAAGCCCCCCAACATTACAACCCACCACCCACATACCCCTAATCTAACCCAAACCCCCCGTAAATAAACCTAACACTAAGCCCCTGAAGATCTTCCTACCTTATCTTCACCATACCAGGTTTACCGATCCGTCCTGAAGAGCTCCTCCGATGTCCTGATCCAAGCCCAAGCGGGGGGCTGAAGAGGTCCATGATCCGGATGAAGTCTTCATCCAAGCGGGAGCTGAAGAGGTCCATGATCCGGTTGAAGTCTTCTATCAACGGCATCTTCAATCTTCTTTCTTCCGGATCCATATTGCAGACCTCCGACGCGGAACATCCTGCTGGCCCGACGGACTAACGACGAATGACGATTCCTTTAAGGGACGTCATCCAAGATGGCGTCCCTCGAATTCCGATTGGCTGATAGGATTCTATCAGCCAATCGGAATTAAGGTAGGAAAATTCTGATTGGCTGATGGAATCAGCCAATCAGATTCAAGTTCAATCCGATTGGCTGATTCAAGGACATCGGAGGAGCTCTTCTGGACGGATCGGTGTGATACCCGGTGAGGTGAAGACAAGGTAGGATGATCTTCAGGGGCTTAGTGTTAGGTTTATTTAAGGGGGGTTTGGGTTAGATTAGGGGTATGTGGGTGGTGGGTTGTAATGTTGGGGGGCTTGGGTATTGTATGTTTTTTTTTACAGGCAAAAGAGCTGTATTTCTTGGGGCATGCCCCGCAAAGGGCCCTGTTCAGGGCTGGTAAGGTAAAAGAGCTTTGAACTTTAGTAATTTAGAATAGGGTAGGGCATTTTTTTTATTTTGGGGGGCTTTGTTATTTTATTAGGGGGCTTAGAGTAGGTGTAATTAGTTTAAAATTGTTGTAATATTTTTCTTATGTTTGTAAATATTTTTTTATTTTTTGTAACTTAGTTCTTTTTTATTTTTTGTACTTTAGCTAGTTTATTTAATTGTATTTATTTGTAGCAATTGTATTTAATTAATTTATTGATAGTCTAGTGTTAGGTTTAATTGTAACTTAGGTTAGGATTTCTTTTACAGGTAAATTTGTAATTATTTTAACTATTTTAGCTATTAAATAGTTCTTAACTATTTAATAGCTATTGTACCTGGTTAAAATAAATACAAAGTTACCTGTAAAATAAATATAAATCCTAAAATAGCTATAATATAATTATAATTTATATTGTAGCTATATTAGGATTTATTTTACAGGTAAGTATTTAGCTTTAAATAGGAATAATTTATTTAATAAGAGTTAATTAATTTCGTTAGATTTAAATTATATTTAACTTAGGGGGGTGTTAGTGTTAGGGTTAGACTTAGCTTTAGGGGTTAGTACATTTATTAGAATAGCGGTGAGCTCCGGTCGGCAGATTAGGGGTTAATAATTGAAGTTAGGTGTCGGCGATGTTAGGGAGGGCAGATTAGGGGTTAATACTATTTATGATAGGGTTAGTGAGGCGGATTAGGGGTTAATTACTTTATTATAGTAGCGCTCAGGTCCGGTCGGCAGATTAGGGGTTAATAAGTGTAGGTAGGTGGAGGCGACGTTGTGGGGGGCAGGTTAGGGGTTAATAAATATAATACAGGGGTCTGCGGTGTTAGGGGCAGCAGATTAGGGGTACATAAGGATAACGTAGGTGGCGGTCGGCAGATTAGGGGTTATAAAAATTATTCGAGTGTCGGCGATGTGGGGGGACCTCGGTTTAGGGGTACATAGGTAGTTTATGGGTGTTAGTGTACTTTAGAGCACAGTAGTTAAGAGCTTTATAAACCGGCGTTAGCCCAGAAAGCTCTTAACTACTGACTTTTTTCCTGCGGCTGGAGTTTTGTCGTTAGATGTCTAACGCTCACTTCAGCCACGACTCTAAATACCGGAGTTAGAAAAATCCCATTGAAAAGATAGGATACGCAATACTGCGGTATGGAAAAGTCGCGGATGAAAAGTGAGCGTTAGACCCTATTTTGAGTGACTCCAAATACCGGCGGTAGCCTAAAACCAGCGTTAGGAGCCTCTAACGCTGGTTTTCACGGCTAACGCCAAACTCCAAATCTAGGTGATAGTCTGAAACGAAAATAAAATTTATCCTAACCAGATTAAATAAAATTACGGGTGACCTGAAGGTTAACGCCCAAGAAGAACAGAAGGTCCGTAGGACCAGCCTAAAGGAAACCCTTTTCTTCCAACAAAACTGTGAAGGATCTCGAAAACAAGACTTAAAGGAGATTACTTCATCCCCCCATGTCTAACGAGGTGAGCCATTCGAAGGAGGAGACTGATGAGTCCCATACCCAAGAAGGATAGGGTCCCCAAGCAGCTCAAAAACGTGTCTGAGTAAAACACTAAGGCGAGCCCACCTGTAACGAAAGGTACAACACTCAGGAACAGTAACACCCGCAGGGAACTGTACATGCCCTCCAGGGGCCGAGAGACCAGGGGAAATCGGACACAAGCACAATCGCAAATAAACATCTGGACTTTGCAGACGCACAAGCGCCAAAAGTATGTAAAAGCGAAAACGTGCCACAACCTCCAGGGAGAACAATCCACCCACCCGCATGTGTAGTAGTAGGGAGATGTAGGGAACCCGCCTCCCAGAGGACAGGGCCCCCCGAGGCGGATGGCTCAGCAGTCTCTTCAATCCCCAAGCCTGAGGAACATGGCGCTCTAGAATGGCCTATAGAACATAACTGACTGACCTGAGTCAACGGGGCCAATTCGCATTCTTCCCAGGATGAAGAATCTGAATCAAAAAGTTGACCAAACTCAACATCAGTATCCTCCATAACTGAATAAAGGATACCCAAACAAATGGACTATATATATATATATATAAAACAATTTAAATAGCACCTGACACCCACAATGGCGTGGGCACTCACCACCTCCTATGTACCAGACACCAGCAGACTAGAATTTTCCATCGCAACACAGTCAGGAATGCGGAAATGGGAGACTAGAACGTAAACACGCTCGGTCACAAGGTGAACCCTACAGTCCAACAAAAGTGCGCCCAACCGTAAGGTCGCATCACTTCAACAGGCCGTTATGTTCTAAGCCACGAGCCCAGTTAACACTACACATAAGCAGGTTGAATCACATAACAAACATGATTAAAAAAAAAACTGTTCAATAATCCCCCTCAGGAGATATTAACCCTCGATTCCAAGATACTAAAGGAGTCTCACTGAGACCCTTATTTTTCATGTGAGTTCGCAGGAACAAATGAGTTACAGTACATTCATGAAGAAGTAAAATGAAACAATCTTACCGGAATCTACGCCATAGAACAGGAACACGGCTCTTCAAGTGTGACGGATAGTAGCCTCGCATCCGCCATGAACTTGAGAGAAGAAAGCGGGCAGCGAAGCAAAGTTCAACAACGCTGATTGCTTGAGGAGCTGTAACACGAGTCAGGATGGTTTCGCAGAAATATCTTCCTGCATCTCTGGACTCTAACTTTCATCCAAGCCCTCACTGAGAGACTGACAAGATTACTTAAAACTCCCGTCCCATGTCGAACAGTACTACCCTCCATAAGAGACAACAACAAACTTCTGACACTTCTCTGCCAACCTCCTGGGATGAAAGGCAAAGAATGACTGGGGGATGAGGGAAGTGGGAGGAGTATTTAAGCCTTTGGCTGGGGTGTCTTTGCCTTTGCCTACTACTGATGGCCAGGTTCTTAATTCCCTAAAGTAATGAATGCAGCTGTGGACTCTTTCCATTTATGAAGAAAAGATAGGTAATCCCTTTATTACCCATTCCCCAGTTTTTCACAGCCAACATGGTTATATTAACATACCTTTTACCTCTGTAATTACCTTGTATCCAAGCCTTTGCAGACTGCCCCTTATATCAATCCTTTTTACAAACTTGCATTTTTAGCCAATTAGTGCCAGTTTCTGCATAACTCCACGGGAGTGATCACATTTTATCTATAAAATACACATGAACTAGCACTATCTGGCAGTGAAAAGCTAATAAAATGCACTGAGATAAGAGTTGGCCTGCAGGGACTTAGAAACCGAGATTTAGAGGTTATAAGGTATATTAATATAACAATGTTGGTTGTGCAAAGCTGGCGAATAGGTAGTTTAGGTGTTGTCTATTTAAGTAAAATTTAAAAAAAAAGTAGATTGTCTCTTTAAAGACATAAAAGTCAACATTAACTTTTAGATTCAGCAATTTTAGACACTTTGAAATTCACTGTAATTATCAAGTTTACTTTCTTCTCTTGGTATCCTTTAATGAAAGCAAACCTAGATAGACTTGTGAGCCGCAATTTACTTCTGGGAGCTAGCTGGTGAATAGTGGCTGCACACATATGTCATTGGCTCACATGTGTTCAGCTAGCTCCCAGTACTGTAGCTCCTAACCCTACTATATAACAAAGGTTACCAAGTGAATAAAGCACATTTGAGAATAGAAGTAAAATGGAAAAATTTTAAAACTGCATGTTCTGTCTAAATCGTTTAATTATGACATTACAGTGGATTAAGTCTACACACCCTTATTAAATTGCTGTTTTTTTAAATTTAAGGACAGAAATTGCAAAATTCACAGAAAAAAAATAGTTATTAGAAACATTTTAATTAAATTAAACAAGATAAAACACCCTTATTGTATAAATCGGTATAATGGGGACTCTAGCTGTGCTCACCGCTAACCAATCACATTCTAAATCATGACTGTAGGTACATAGCATACACTTGCCATCAAAGTGATTCTGATTAAACTCAAATTTAAAATGTCAGCAGTTGCTGTTTAATTTTGTTCAATATTTGAGGTCACATCCTACTGGAAAAGTCATGGTCCGCAAAGAGTTGCCAAAGAAACTGCGAGAGGGACATAAAAATATCAAAAGGTCCTGGATATTCCATGAAGCACTGTTAAAACCATCATCAATAACTGGAGAAAATGTGACATCACAGAGACATTGAAAAGATCATGACAACCCTCAAAAGTTGATGAGAGTACGAGGAGAAAAAAAAAAAAAAAAAAACTTATGAAGGAGGCGACCAAAAGGCCAACAGCAACCCTAAAGAAGCTACAGGAATCTGACAGATAAAGTGTCATTCCTTGCATGTGATAACTATCTCTGTATTTTGCACGTCTGGGCTATGGGGTAGGGTGGCAAGACGGAACAGACAAAAAGGAACATCCAAGTCCCGTCTAAATTATGATAAGATTCATTCAGTCACCTAAAACCATGTGGAAAATGTGCAATTCTCTGAAGAGACAAAGGTTGAACATTTCAGCATAAATTCCAAAAAGATATGGGTCCATTTTACAAATTGTGTTCAAAGTAAAAAACTAAAGCCTAGATTTTGAGTTCTGCAGTAGCCGTCAAAAGCAGCGTTAAGGGCTCCTAACACTGCTTTTGGCCGCCCGCTGGTATTTAGAGTCAGGCAGGAAAGGGTCTAACGCTCACTTTCAAGCCGCGACTTTTCCATACCGCAGATCCCCTTACGCCAATTGCGTATCCTATCTTTTCAATGGGATCTTCCTAATGCCGGTATTTAGAGTCTTGGCTGAAGTGAGCATTAGACACTCTACCGACAAGACTCCAGCCGCAGAAAAAAGTCAGTAGTTAAGAGCTTTCTGGGCTAACGCCGGTTTATAAAGCTCTTAACTACTGTGCTCTAAAGTACACTAACACCCATAAACTACCTATGTACCCCTAAACCGAGGTCCCCCCACATCGCCGCCACTATAATAAAAAATGTTAACCCCTAATCTGCCGACCGCACAACGCCGCCACCTACATTATCCCTATGAACCCCTAATCTGCTGGCCCTAACATCGCCGACACCTACATAATATTTATTAACTGCAAAAGTTAATGTAAAAGATACTAACACTCTCAGGCTCTGTAGCTGACCCAGAACATTAGCGAATCTCCAAAACGCTAATGTGAGAAAACATGGAAAAAAAGGTGCAGGGTAGCGCTAATGAAAGCAAAGAGCTCAATTTGTATATGGTATATCTATACTAATATGGTAATGTGTAAAAAATATATGTCTAAAAAAGATAATAACTATGTGAATCTTTAAAAATTTATTATACAATAATCATATAACAATAGTGCCGGCACTGATTAAAACAGTATAATGAAAAAGGACATAAACATAAAATACATAAAAAATGGGTATTAATTTCAAGTAATATTGGCAAGAGATAAAAATGGCAAGAGAAAAAGTTAGCTTGCTAAGTATTTTGGCAGCCTAAACTGCAAATGTGTCCGTATTGGATAATTCACAAATGTTCTCAAATAGGGCACACAAAATTACCGTCTCTGCTATGTGTGGAGTTGTCCGTTGTTTTTATTGAGTCCCGTGACTTTGTGCAGAGTGATTCTCCTGGTGTAAGTAGAGCAAGTATTATTGTAGAGAGCACGCTGGTAATTGTAATCCTTCAGTGCTTGCTGTGAATGATCCTGTAGCGTCCTAGGGTAATGGCCACAGTGGCAGATGTAAGGGTAGGTCCTGGGACCGAAGGTATTAGCTGGTTTCTGATGCTTTGTTTGACAGCTGTACCAAACGAGTCCTATTACCCTTACAGTATCAGAGTCGGGAGTGTACTTCAAACCCCAGATGTATTGCGGTAATCATAAGGTGGACACAAGCGGTAGGCAGATCATGGGCCGGTTAATTAAGCATATATCAGCCTCTGTGTATTGTGAGAGGGATATTGCACCGTACCTACTGTAACCACTTGAATCAGAGTAAAAGTTATATGCAGACGAGCAAATCTATGCGTTTCAGCCCGATAGGCCTTTATCAAGATCTTGATAAAGGCCTATCGGGCTGAAATGCGTAGATTTGCTCGTCTGCATATAACTTTTACTCTGATTCAAGTGGTTACAGTAGGTACGGTGCAATATCCCTCTCACAATACACAGAGGCTGATATATGCTTAATTAACCGGCCCATGATCTGCCTACCGCTTGTGTCCACCTTATGATTACCGCAATACATCTGGGGTTTGAAGTACACTCCCGACTCTGATACTGTAAGGGTAATAGGACTCGTTTGGTACAGCTGTCAAACAAAGCATCAGAAACCAGCTAATACCTTCGGTCCCAGGACCTACCCTTACATCTGCCACTGTGGCCATTACCCTAGGACGCTACAGGATCATTCACAGCAAGCACTGAAGGATTACAATTACCAGCGTGCTCTCTACAATAATACTTGCTCTACTTACACCAGGAGAATCACTCTGCACAAAGTCACGGGACTCAATAAAAACAACGGACAACTCCACACATAGCAGAGACGGTAATTTTGTGTGCCCTATTTGAGAACATTTGTGAATTATCCAATACGGACACATTTGCAGTTTAGGCTGCCAAAATACTTAGCAAGCTAACTTTTTCTCTTGCCATTTTTATCTCTTGCCAATATTACTTGAAATTAATACCCATTTTTTATGTATTTTATGTTTATGTCCTTTTTCATTATACTGTTTTAATCAGTGCCGGCACTATTGTTATATGATTATATGATTATTGTATAATAAATTTTTAAAGATTCACATAGTTATTATCTTTTTTAGACATATATTTTTTACACATTACCATATTAGTATAGATATACCATATACAAATTGAGCTCTGTGCTTTCATTAGCGCTACCCTGCACCTTTTTTTCCATAATATTTATTAACCCCTAATCTGCCCCCCCAACGTCGCCGCTACCTACCTACACTTATTAACCCCTAATCTGCCGACCGGACCTTGCCGCTACTCTAATAAATGTATTAACCCCTAAACCGCCGCACTCCCGCCTTGCAAACCCTAGAATAAATTGTATTAACCCCTAATCTGCCCTCCCTAACATCGCCGCTACCTAACTTCAAGTATTAACGCCTAATCTGCCGACTGGACCTCGCCGCTACTATAATAAATGTATTAACCCATAAAGCTAAGTCTAACCCTAACACCCCCCTAAGTTAAATATAATTTTAATCTAACGAAATAAATTAAATATTATTAACTAAAGTCTTCCTATTTAAAACTAAATACCTTTAAAATAAACCCTAATATAGCTACAATATAACGAATAATTATATTGTATCTATTTTAGGGTTTATATTTATTTTACAGGCAACTTTGTATTTATTTTAACTCGGTACAATAGCTATTAAATAGTTAATAACTATTTAATAGCTACCTAGTTAAAATAATTACAAAATTACCTGTAAAATAAATCATAACCTAAGTTACAATTAAACCTAACACTACACTATCAATAAATAAATTAAATTAACTGCAAGTACCTACAATTACCTACAATTAAATAAACTAAACTAAATTACCAAAAAAACAAACACTAAATTACAAAAAATAAAAAAATATTACAAGAATTTTAAGCTAATTACACCTACTCTAAGCCCCCTAATAAAATAACAAAGCCCCCCAAAATAAAAAAATGTCCCTACCCTAATCTAAATTACAAAAGTTAACAGCTCTATTACCAGCCCTTAAAAGGGCTTTTTGCGGGGCATGCCCCAAAGAAATCAGCTCTTTTGCCTGTAAAAAAAAAAACACAATACCACCCCCCAACATTACAACCCACCACCCACATACCCCTACTCTAACCCAAACCCCCCTTAAATAAACCTAACACTACCCCCCTGAAGATCTCCCTACCTTGAGTCGTGTTCACCCAGCCGGGCACCGATGGACCAAAAGAGGATATCCGGGCAGAAGAGGACATCCAGACCGGCAGACATCTTCATCCAAGCGGCATCTTCTATCTTCATCCATCCGACGAGGAGCGGCTCCATCTTCAAGACCTCCGGCGCGGAACATCCTCTTCCTTCCGACGACTACCGACGAATGAAGGTTCCTTTAAGTGATGTCATCCAAGATGGCGTCCCTCGAATTCCGAGGGCGTCCCTCGGAACAGCCAATAGAATGCAAGCTCAATCTGATTGGCTGATTGGATCAGCCAATCCGATTGAACTTGAATCTGATTGGCTGATTCAATCAGCCAATCAGATTTTTTTACTTTAATTCCGATTGGCTGATAGAATCCTATCAGCCAATCGGAATTCGAGGGACGCCATCTTGGATGACGTCACTTAAAGGAACCTTCATTCATCTGTAGTTGTCGGAAGGAAGAGGATGTTCCGCGCTGGAGGTCTTGAAGATGGAGCCGCTCCTCGTCGGATGGATGAAGATAGAAGATGCCGCTTGGATGAAGATGTCTGCCGGTCCGGATGTCCTCTTCTGCCCAGATAGGATGAAGACTTCTGCCGCTCCGGATATCCTCTTTTGGTCCATCGGTGCCCGGCTGGGTGAACACGACTCAAGGTAGGGAGATCTTCAGGGGAGTAGTGTTAGGTTTATTTAAGGGGGGTTTGGGTTAGAGTAGGGGTATGTGGGTGGTGGGTTGTAATGTTGGGGGGTGGTATTGTGGTTTTTTTTACAGGCAAAAGAGCTGATTTCTTTGGGGCATGCCCCGCAAAAAGCCCTTTTAAGGGCTGGTAATAGAGCTGTTAACTTTTGTAATTTAGATTAGGGTAGGGAGATTTTTTTATTTTGGGGCGCTTTGTTATTTTATTAGGGGGCTTAGAGTAGGTGTAATTAGCTTAAAATTCTTGTAATCTTTTTTTATTTTTTGTAATTTAGTGTTTGTTTTTTTTGGTAGTTTAGTTTATTTAATTGTAGGTAATTGTAGGTACTTGTTTAATTGTAACTTAGGTTATGATTTATTTTACAGGTAATTTGGTAATTATTTTAACTAGGTAGCTATTAAATAGTTATTAACTATTTAATAGCTATTGTACCGAATTAAAATAAATACAAAGTTGCCTGTAAAATAAATATAAACCCTAAAATAGATACAATATAATTATTCGTTATATTGTAGCTATATTAGGGTTTATTTTACAGGTAAGTATTTAGCTTTAAATAGGAATACTTTAGTTAATAAGAGTTAATTTATTTCGTTAGATTAAAATTATATTTAACTTAGGGGGGTGTTAGGGTTAGGGTTAGACTTAGCTTTAGGGGTTAATACATTTATTATAGTAGCGGCGAGGTCCGGTCGGCAGATTAGGGGTTAATACTTGAAGTTAGGTGGCGGCGATGTTAGGGAGGGCATATTAGGGGTTAATACAATTTATTATAGAGTTTGCGAGGCGGGAGTGCGGCGTTTTAGGGGTTAATACATTTATTAGAGTAGCGGCGAGGTCCGGTCGGCAGAATAGGGGTTAAAAAGTGTAGGTAAGGTAGCGGCGACGTTCGGGGGGGGGCAGATTAGGGGTTAATAATTATAATATAGGGGTTGGCAGTGTTAGGGGCAGCAGATTAGGGGTTCATAGGGATAATGTAGGTTGCGGCGGTGTCCGGAGTGGAAGATTAGGGGTTAATAATAATATGCAGGTGTCAGCGATAGCGGGGGCGGCAGATTAGGGGTTAATAAGTGTAAGGTTAGTGGTGTTTAGACTCGGGGTACATGTTAGGGTGTTAGGTGCAGACTTAGAAACTGTTTCCCCATAGGAAACAATGGGGCTGCGTTAGGAGCTGAACGCTGCTTTTTTGCAGGTGTTAGGTTTTTTTTCAGCCCAAACTGCCCCATTGTTTCCTATGGGGGAATCATGCACAAGCATGTTTTTCCAGCTAGCCGCTACCGTAAGCAACGCTGGTATTGAGGGTTGAAGTGGCGGTAAATTCGGCTCAACTCTCCCTTTTTGGAGCCTAACGCAGCCCTTCAGAGAACTCTCAATACCAGCGTTGTTTAGAAGCAGCGCTGGAAAAAAAGACGCATAGCTAACGCACCCCTTTGGCCGCAAAACTCTAAATCTAGGTGCTAATTTATGCTTACCTGATAAATTTCTTTCTTTCCGTATATGGTGAGTACACAACGTCATCAATTACTAGTTGGAATATCTCTCCTGTCCAGCAGCAGGCAGCAAAGAGCACCACAGCAAGCTGTTAAATATCACTCACCTTCCCATAATCCCCAGTCATTTGACCGAAGGGAAATGGAAAAAGCAATAACACAACGGTGTAGAGGTGCCTGAGGTTTAGTCAAAAATAACTGTCTTAAATATAAGGTTGGGGGGTCATGGACTAACTAATCCAGGAAAGAAATTTATCAGGAAAGCATACATTTTGTTTTCTTTCCTAAGATATGGTGAGCCCACGATGTCATCAATTACTTGTGGGAACCAATACCCAATCTAGAGGACACAGATGACTAGATAGGGAAAAAGACAGGTGGACCTAAACAGAAGGCACCACTGCTTGAAGAACCTTTCTCCCAAAAGAGGCCTCAGCTGAGGCAAAAGTATAAAAAGTATAAAATTTTGAAAAAGTGTGCAGAGAGGACCAAGTTGCAGTGTTACAAATCTGTTCCACAGAAGCTTCATTTTTGAAAGCCCAAGAAACGAGACAGCCCTAGTGGAATGAACTGTAACTCTCTCAGGAGGCTGCTGTCCAGCAGTCTCATAAGCATAACTAATCACACTTCTCAACCAAAAGGAAAGAGAAGTAGCAGTAGCCTTCTGACCCTTACGCTTCCCGAGAAACAAATAAAAAGGGCAGAAGAGAATAAGGAAGAATAGAGGGGCGGACTATATGGACAGCTTTTGCTGTGTGCCTCTTTGCCATTTCCTGTTAGGGAAGAGAATATTCCCACAAGTAAGGATGAAGCCGTGGACCGGACACACCAATGTAGGAGAAACAGGCACTACATGTGCAGATCATTCAGAGTGCAATTGTATTCACTTTAATAGATTCCCAAGTGGGTACTCACATTTAAGCTGAGCACACATATGTTCTGGTAGGAGCAGGCTGGCAGATTGGGGAGAGGTGTGTCAGCTCACCCCATATGCAGATATCCAAAATGAGTTGTATTTCAGGAGTATACAGGTTTAAGTGGTTTGTCTCCCATATGTTGATCAGGAAAGCATGCAGGTAAGATGTGTCCACTCAATAGGTTTTTAAAAAAAAAAAATTGTATTTATTAAAAACAGAATTTAAAATACAACACATCAGTGCTATAATAGTGGATCAGGGATATACCAGTGACCCCTTAAAAGATGCAACGCGTTTCACGGTTTAAAAACCGTTTCCTCAGGCATATAATCATCCTACAACTGACCCTGCCTTATATATCTGTTCCCTGACTAGCATTAGCCTCCCTGTAGGGGGGGGGTGTTCTCTAACTGATATGGAGCACCTGTAAGCCCTGAATCTGCTCACCTGATTAGCTAAACTTCAAACAGAGTAAAAGCATATTATAGTTCATTACCTACCTCCATTTTATACACATTCCTTTTTATAAATTCTCTTTCTTATTCCCTGCTTTTTAGCAGACATTTCCCTACTTTTTCACAGACAATATCTATGTTCTTATTGTATTGTACAATTTATGTGAGAAAACAGGAACATAAACTTTTCTTCCATATGATATGAGTATCATGTCTCATATTCTAAACAAATTGTATTTATCAATTGATATTGACAGACAATATATTAGAATTCCTTTTTCTTAATGCTGTCAACCTATTAGATAAAATTCACATTCACAAAGCTCCCAAAAATACAATAGCAGCGGGATAGCCAAAATTTCCTTATGTATATACTTATGTCATAACTTTATATGTGTATGACTCATTCATTCTTTACCCATTTTTTTTAAAAACAAATTAACAAATTTTTACATTGTGGCCGACCCCCACCACATAGATTCCCACAGTGTGTTACTGCCCTGAGGTTTGATTGCTTTGTATATCGAGCGCAATGTCTCTCTGTATTTTCGGCTGCAGTGTGACTGTCCTACAAACACGGTAAACTTCTGTGTTTAGATTTCAACTGAAATCTGATTGGCCCATATAGGTTAAGGCCGGAGTAGGGCGTATGTACTTACAGAGTAACCTATCGGGGCAGGCATAGACGCTCGTACTGACGCCCCTATGGACAGCTGTTAGCTGTCACCGGTGTCTGAAACCGTATTTTATTAAAGGGACACTATACCCAAACATTTTCTTTCATGATGAAGGTAGAGAATATAATTTTAAACAACATTCCAATTTACTTCTATTACCTAATTTGCTTTATTCTTTAGATATACTTTAATGAAAAAATAGCAATGCACACAGTGAACCAATCACAGGAGGCATCTATGTGCATCTACCAATCAGCAGCTACTAAGCATATCTAGATATGCTTTTCAGCAAAGAATATCAAGAGAATGAAGCAAAATAGATAATAGAAGTAAATTAGAAAGTTGTTTATAATTGTATGCTCTTTCTAAATCATGAAAGAAAAAATTTGGGTTTCATGTCCCTTTAAGTTCAAAGATTTTTCCTATTCGATTTTTATTTGATTGAGAGTTGGGCTTAGTATACTTTTTCAAATGTTACCTAGTGTGTGCTTATTATATGCTAATTCAACCTCAAACATAATTCCAAAAAAGTCCTTTATTGGACATTAAACTATATCCTATAAATATAATATTTAATGTGAGTTCTCAATCTAAATTCTAATGAATTTTAAGTGTATATAGTGTTACCTCACTAATCTTATGTGGAATGTGATATGTGTCATCTAGCTGATCAATACAACAATAATATATTAAAAAATATATATGTGTTACCTAACTTTTTATTTTTAATAATCAAATAAAATATTAACAAATGAATCTGTGTGTATGTGTATAATAATATTTTGCATCTATTGTAATCAAAATTCTTGTAAGACTATATTAAAACAAAAACTAGAAAAAATATATTATAAATATTGTGTGTGGTGTCAATAGTGATCTTGGCCATTGTAGATAAATTATTATTTGATGAAGTACTACCTACAAATGGTGAATGTGAAAGATTTGATGTAATTATTAATATAACCTATAAATGTGATGTCTATGTGTGAAATATATATATATATATATATATATATATATATATATATATATATATATATATATATATATAGTGATAATATGCGACAGCATATCCTACTGTTTAAGTACAGAGTGTCAATAAAATTAGAAATACCAATTTACCTAAAATTAATATAATAGTGTACGTGGAGAATAGAAATTATTAATGTAAATAATAATAATATTCATATTAAGACATCATAAGTGTGCCCTAAAATCAAAACCAAATCTATAAACAATGCAAATATGTAGTGGAAGTCAATAATTAAGACATTTCAACAAGTATTCAAATAGAACAATATGTGCTCTATATACTTGGTATTTAATAGGCAGAATTGCTACTTGCATTAAATTTAGTAGCCCTTCCTATAAAAGGGTGTCTCTCAATGTGATCTATGTACCAGGATACAGCTGATAACATAATGCCACAGTATCCACACTAGTGTGGCTATGTAACTATGTGTCCGTCCTTAAAAGGCCGCTAGGTCCAATACTTAATTTAGGCCAGAGGGAAACAAAGATTGAAATCGTATCTGTTGATTCCTACCCTATGAGAAATATGTTCTAAAGGGGTAATTTTATATGTATGATGATGGCCACTATGTTGAACAGTGCTATGTCTTGATATACTATGTTTCATAGAGCGCTTTTTAATGTTTCTCCAATGCTTTCCTCCACCTTGTGCAGACTTTTCTGCACGTGCAGCCCAAATATTGCAGGTCGCACTTGCATGTAAGGACATAGATTACATAGTCTGTGCCACAGTCAATCCTACTCCTTATTGTAATTATTTCTCCTGTAGTGTAACACCTTATAGTTGTATTAACATGTGTGATATGTTTACACATGTGGCATCTAGGTTTATTGCATCTATATGTCCCTAATTTTCCTTTTCTATTAGTGGGGGAATGGAAATCATGTATGTTCTTCTTTTTGATATCACTATTTTGCTTGGTGCAAGTTTCTATTTCAGAGTAGGTGCTCTACGAAACACTAATCGTGAAGTTTTATTCACACTGTTCTTTAAAATGGGGTCTTTAAGAATTATGGGCCAATGTTGGTTTAAAATCTTTCTAATATGTGTATGTTCAGAATTATATTGAGTTATAAATATCGGAACTTTGGTGAATTAGGATTTATATAACTGATCACATATTCAGTTCATTTGCTTTGTCACTAGCGCCCCCTCCCTGTGACTAGGGTATATAATTTTATTATAAAAAGGGCAGAAGACTGGTGAAAATCCTTAGTCCCCTGTAAATAGAATTTTAAAGCACGCACTACATCCAAGTTGTGAAACAGACACTCCTTATGAGAAGGAGAATTGGGACAAAGAGAAGGAACAACAATTTCCTGATTAATATTCCCAACCTTAGGAAGAAAGCCCAACCTAGTACGTAGGACCACCTTATCCGCATGAAAGGAGAATCCTACGGCAAAGCCGAAAGTTCCGAAACTCTCCTTGCAGAAGAAACAGCAACATGAAAAAAAACCTTCCAAGATAATAATTTAATATCTATGGAATGCATTGGCTCAAATAGAGCCTGCTGTAAAACCTTAAGAACAAGGTTAAGACTCCAAGGAGGAGTAACCGACTTAAACACAGGTCTGATTCTGACCAAGGCTTGACAAAACAATTGAACATCTGACACAACCACCAAAAGCTTATGCAACAGAATAGATAAAGCAGAAATCTGACCTTTCAGAGTACTGACTGACAATTCTTTCTCCAGACCTTTCTGGAGAAAAGACAAAGGTATTTACGCCATACCTTATGGTAAATTTTCCGAGTAACAGGCTTGCGAGGTTGAAGAAAATTAGCATGGCCGGATTAGCGAGAGTATTACAAGTTTAATGCAGAATACACTGTCAGCATTTATCATTGCACAAGCATTTCTAGAGAAATGCTTGTGCAATGCCGCATCCTGCTCACCGTCGGCCAATGGGCCACTAGCAGAGGGTGTCAATCATCCCGATCCGATCGGGATGATTTCTGTCCACCAGGAGCAGCGCTTCTTAACTTCCGTTTCTATGGGCATAGAATGCATCCACTGCTTAATAAATCTACCACTTAGAATAGTCAGAGCACAGACCTCAATCCCATCAAAAAGCTGTGGAATGAGATCTGTACACAAGAGATCCCCTCACGATTTGAAGGAAGGATAAAATAGCAAAGTCTAGATGTGCAAAGTTAAGAGAGACTTATTCACAAAGACTTGCCGCTGTAATAAATGCAAAAATTGCTTCTGAAAAATATTAAATTTGGCGTTGCAGGTTTTTTTATTTATTGTTTTATTTAATATGTTCATTATAATTAACTATTTGTTTTTTTCTCTGAATCCCATTACAGATGGAAAAAGTCTTGACACTTGCATTGTTCTTATTTCTGTCTTTACATTTCTAAAACCTTCAATTTCATAAGGGTGTATAGCCTTTTTATATCCACTGTACTCATGGATATCAAAATGAAACCTTAATGATTCAGATTAACGCATACAATTTAAAGAAAAAAAACTTTCTAATTTATTTCTATTATCAAATGTACCTGTTTCTCTTAGTATCATTTATTGAAACCTAGCTGTTTTCTATGAGAGCATACTTAAGTAGGCTCCAGAGCATGCATATATTGATGATTATATGTATAACATTGTTACAAACATTGTTGCAAATTCTACTGTCATATAGTGCTGAAGACATGTGAGTGCTTCAGAGCCTACCTCAATATGGTCTTGGTTTGTTTGATAGAATAAATTGGAATGTTTTTTTTATTGTAGGCGCTATCTAAAAATCACAAATATTTATTTTACACTTATCCCATTACCTATGGCTTGCTCCTAGATAAATTGCAATTGTAATTCCGAATTTTTTGTTTTGTTTAAGTTTTGTTTAAGTCCTACTTATTTACTTACCTGCATTCACTCGTCTCATTTTTCCCACGATGCCAGTCTCTTTTGAGGTACTGACCTGCCAGTCTCTGTAATGCCTGAAGGTCACAAAAACAGCATGTTCACAAGAAGCCCTTGTTTACCGGAACCTATTGCTTTTTTAGCACATTTCTGGCACATTTTACAAGCATATATCAAGCCCACACATTCCACCCAAAAGTCAAATTATGCCAAGTAGGATATGTGTGATCACTACCAGTAACACAGGAACGTAAGTGACCGATGACGAAGACAAAATTGAAGATGTTGCTTTAGTTTTAAAATATGCAATTTGGCAGAAAAAAAAAAAGAGAAAAACTATAAAATAAAGTGAAACACAACTTAAAGATATAGGTAACAAACATAAAATGTGAACAATTTAGTTACATCTACTCTGTAAATAAATACTATACAAATAATGAGATTTCTCACTTAACGTAAGGGTAAACTCGCACCTTTTTAAAATAAAATCCGGAATGTTAGTGATATTTTAGATGGAGTTTAATTCATCAGTTGTAATGACGATGCGCTGTAACTTGCTTTATAATATAGATATTAAATTGAAATACCCTGCGCTCCACTGCCCACTTCAAAAGTCAAGTTTTCTGTGAGCTAACAGTTTCAATTCTTTGTAGATCAGCACTCTCCCCATATGGCACTTTTGTTGTAGCTAGGGCGCTGATAGGAAAACAATTCAAACCTTTAGCTCACAGAAAAATTTAATTTTGCAGTCGGCACCTGAGCCCTGGGTATTTGAATTTCATATCTACATTAAAAAGCAATCAATTACAACTGATTAATTAAACTTTATTTAAAAAATCACAAACAGTCCAGATCTGATTTTATAAAGGACAGAGTTTACGATCACTGTAATCTTCAGACTGTTACATTGCTTTCAATAATCTTTAAAAACTACTAATTATATCTACAATTCACTGTTGGCAAAAAAATGTCAGTTCATAAACGGTATATATATATATATATATATATAATATGACACTGCACACACACATTTATAAACTGAATTTCACAGTGTATAGGGAATACAGCTGAAATGTCATCTAGTTAGGCATTTATGTGCAGATAGGTTACTCTATTTCATTTGTTCCATCACTAACAAGCTTTTTATCAAAGGTCTCTTTTGTGTTCTAAGAACATGTCACCACCTGCATGATACACAAAAGGGCATTTTCCATTCATTTTTAGCACAAAGAAATATGAATGAGCTATAGGAATGTCAGGCTCATCAGTTTACAATTCTGACGCTACCACCAGGAGCAGCTCAGAGTTGATATTTTAAATGTGGAAATAAGCAGTCCCCAGTATACATATCCCCATATTCCCAACTACTTCTCGCTCACACACTGATAATAAATAAAACCAGATTTATGAGCAAGTCATTGCACGCGCCTTTTATATTGCACTTCTGATGTTTGTGAGTGATTTCTCAGAACACTTTGCCACATTGATTTTTTGTCACGTATTTCATGTATAAACAAACAACAGCACTCTGAAGCAATGAACTGCTGTGTTGCTAGAATTTTAAAAAGCGTTTATCCTTGGAATTCCTTTCATCTGAAATAGATTTGGGACATAATTAAATGCATAATTTTTAGAATTAAAAATCTTTCAAAGATTTTATATTGAAGTACGAATAGAACATCCAAAGCCCAACATTTTTTTCTTCTAACAATGTCACATATACATAGTATATATGTGCCTATATTAAATATGAAAGTCACAGTGAACACAGTTTTACAGAATAAAAAAAGGCATATTAAAAGTATTAAAAAGAAATATAAATACACATTAATGCGTATCTGTATAAATTTAAATTTAAATTAATTGAACCTTTTTAAAAGGGACACTAAACGCTAAGGGCCAGATTATGAGTGGAGCATGAGCGATAAGGGGTTTATCGTGGGGGTTTGCACTCATATTAAGAGTAAATGTGGTCTGTTGAGTGCAATCACGATTTACACTAGAATGATTACCATGGCTTCAGAGCTCTGGTCAACTGTTTCACGAAAGAAAAAAGTTGCACAAAACATCAAAAATACATTAGAATGTATAGTTACACTCATAATACCACCATCTAATAAAAATTATAAAAATTAATTAAAAGATATGAGATCTCAGGTGTAAGAAAAAAAGGCAGGCAAAGTGCTTTAACAATGAGATACATACATATACATCTCTAGATATGGATATATGTCTATATATGTGTACGTATGTATTTATATGTGTATATATGTATTTACAGACATATATACACAAACACATAAATACATATATATACATATATATAAGTGGAAAAGAGCCCTTTGCAGTTAAGTAGATGAAAACATGTAAAATCATATTTATTGAATAATCATTTTTAATAAAGGTTTTAACTATGTGTTTACTGTAAATATTTCACATTACAATATTCTGTACATAGCAAAATATGTTTGTAAGTATTTATAAATATATATTTCTATATATATATTTATGCCTATATATAATCGTGTGTGTGTGTTTGTGTGTGTGTATGTGTATGTATGTATGTGTGTGTTTGTGTATGTGTATGTGTAGAGAGTGGGGTGTTAGGTTTTTTCCACTTTTTTTTCTTCATTGACTTCTATGGGGGATTACATGAACGTGTACACGCTATTGTAAGTTTGGCTTTTAGCACTCGTCTGGTTAGCGCTCTAACAAAAACAGTTTACTTTCAACTTGCAATACGGGAGCAACCTGAGGAGCGCAAAAAGCTTACTTCTAGCACAATTAACGCTTGAGCGGAAGCGTTAATTAGCACTCCACTCGTAATCTGGCCCTAAATATTTATATGAAAGATTACTATTTAAACATGTTAAATATGTTCTTGTAAGAAAAATGGTTAAGAAAAGAGCTGTTTATTTTTAATTTGAAGTTAACAGGGTCTTAAGGACTGATTGCTCACTGGCTAATAAAAAGAAATACTGGACAATAGTTCTTTAAGAATGTAAAATGTATACATAAAGAGATGAGAATTTTAGAAATAAATTAAGTTCATGGCCCCAATCCATTCCCTTAGAATTCCCTTGTGAAGTGCCTTGCATGGCTTCTCTCAGGGATTTCAAATTCAAAGCTATTACAATCCATTTGAAAATTGAAAAACATAAGTGGGTTATTATTAGTAACATTCCTGGCATAATAAAACCCTTCTATAGAGATAATGCAATCAGTATCCCAATCAATCAGAAAACTATTTTCCTCCAGTTGTTTGCATAATGCTAAATTAGTTTTAATCTATTGAAAAACATTTAAGCCTGCTTTGAGTGACATACCTTAGCTGTTGGTACAGATTTTTTTTCCATGTCAAAGTTTTTGTGCTTGTATTAATAAACAAACACAATCGCTTTTTGGTTTAATAAAAATGTAAATAAATATTGCTGAAATCGCACTTTTGAACAATGAATCTTGTACTTCCTGCAGATAACACGTCACTGACATCCACACCATGGGCTAGATTACAAGTGGAGCATTCATTTATCGATCACAAATTCGCCCGTTTGCAGGCACACAATAAATAACCAGTGCTCCGACAATTAACCAGAGATCAGAGCTCTGATTAATTTTCTAAATATCCCCCAACTGCCTCAGAATTTCAGTGTAGTGTTTGTTTTTAAAAAAAATGTAGCACTGTTTTTTTAAATAACTGCACAAAGCAGTTTTTAGGGCTTAAAGTTATGTAATGCCTTTACATTGCAGTCTATGGGGAACTGTGTGCCCTCTGTAAATATATATGTATATATTTATGTGTTAAAATGTTATATACACATATAAACATCTACATATCTAGGTATATATTCATATATATTTCAATTTGCTGCACTAGGTTCCCATGCCGTGTCTCACAGCATGAGAATGAGGCTCCCATTGGAGCCTATGGAAGCACGATCTCAGGAGTGCAAAGCTTTCATGCAATGCAAATGTGAGGTCGCGTTGACATTGCGGGTCACTTCTAATACCAGCGCACAATTACATGCGCCGGTATTATGAGTGGAGCGCAAATATCGCGCTTGAGAAAGCACAATTTTTTGCTCCACTCCTAATCTGGCCCTATACCTTTAGTACGGATGACCACCACCTGCTGCCATCCAGGAGGGGTGCTCTCAGAGCCAATTGTGCCCCCCTACTCTTACCCCCACATACAAGGTGGCCAAGTGGCCCAGCATCCTTGGGGCAATCTGGGAATGCCAGTGACATCAGCAGCCCCCAGAGACCCTCAAGTGCAGGTTATAGTTACAAGCTGGACAGAGGGTTAAGTATTCAAATCCTATCATCTCAGCACTCTAAAGCTCTAGACACACCCAAGACCCACCATTTGAAAGGCAAATGTCTGCTCTTTCAGTGTAATTCATGTAATTTAGCACTGAAATTTTTTAATTTTTACAACTTAAAATGCACCCTGCTGACCTCTCAATGCTAACCTTGCTACATATCTGTCTAACTGGCTTTATCAATTAACATTTTATACTAACTTTATGACAGTGGCTAGCTTTGTTGTCTAAAGCCCAGACTCCAAACAAAGCAAATGGTGGGTGGAGTTTGTCTATTAAAAATAATTGCAGTAAAAAGGCTATTTAAAAAAAATTAATAAAATAAATAAAAGTTAAAGGGATAGTAAACCAAAATTTTTGCTTTATGATTCAGATAGAGCATTCAGTTTTAAGCAACTTTCTAATTTACTCCTACTGTCAATTTTTCTTCGTTCTCTTGCTATCTTTATTTAAAAAGCAGTAATGTAAAGCTTAGGAGCCAGCACATTTTAGGTTCAGCACCATGGATAGTGCTTGCTTATTGGTGGCTACAATTAACAAACCAATAAGCAAGCATAACCCTGAACCAAAAATGGGCTGGCTCTTCTTACATTCCTGCTTTTTAAATAAAGATAGCAAAGAAAAATTGAAAATAGGAGTAAATTAGAAAGTTGCATAAAATTGCATGTTCTTTCTGAATCATTAAAGAAACAAATTG